>NC_090817.1:119888819-120188819 GCF_000390325.3 Nicotiana tomentosiformis
GTAATTGAATGAGTTGTCGAATTTTATAAGCTTTTCGGGTTCCGAAGTGCGGGCCTGAGTTTGACTTTTTGGTTGACTTTAGGCTTTTGATTAAAGATTTCACCTTTATCGATTGGGTTTGTTTCCTTTAGCATTATTTGATGTTCTTGAGTTACTTTTGGCTAGTTTCGAGCCGTTTGGAGGCCGGTACGCGTGGGATGGCATTTCTAGAGTATTGCTTGGCTTGGTCGGTATTGGATTCGACTTGTTCGAGGTAAGTAATACTTCTAAACTTGGTGCTGAGGGTATGAACCCCAAAATATACGTGTTATGTGTTGGTGTTGAAGTGACGTACATGCTAGGTGATGGGCGTGTGGGCGTGCATCGTGTGAATTCCGACTCGATTGATTCTGTGGTACTGTGTGGTGACCTAATCTTGTTTCTATCCATGAAATTTCTACGTGCTAGAGTAATTGAGCGGTGATCCATATTAGAAACCATGTTTAGTCTATATGCTTATCCTGTTGGGACCCACTGAGGTCATTTATGTTGTTGAGTTATTTGCTTAAATTGAAATTACATACTCACTACTAGAAAATCAAGAATTTCTGACTAAAATTTTTTGTCGGAAATTACCGACGGAATCCGTCGGAATTTTCAAAAAAATATCTCCTATATATTTTTAAAATTTGTTCAACCACATTTGCGACCAAATCGGTCGCAACTTTTGGTGAAAAATTTAGTTTGACTTGTTTGACTTCATTTCCGACCGATTTGGTCGGTACTTTTAAAAAAAATAAATTAAAATGACAATTCCGACTGAATCGGTCGGAATTATTTTTTAAAAACACTACCCGACCCCGTCCCCAAAAAATAGAACCTCTCTTTTCTTCCTCCTCCTTCTCTCATCCTCCTCCTCTCTCCCTCTCGTCCTTCTGCCCCGTTCCAAGAACAAAATTTAAATGTATGCTCTCTCTCTCTCTCTCTCTCTCTCTCTCTCTCTCTCTCTCTCTCTCTCTCTCTCTCTCGTTTCCTCCTCCCTTCTCCCTCTCCTTCCTCATCCATTTTCCCCTTAATTTATTAATTTTTTTTATCCATTTTGCAGCAGTGGTTGGCGGCGGTGGCGGCGGCAACAGCTCCTCAGTCGACTTCTCCAGCATTTTTTTCGTCGAGGTAAGTATTTCATTGACATATATATCTTGTTTTCATTGTTAAATTTGTAGTAATTTTCTATATATGAACATCCTAGCTAGTTGAAGTAGGTACAGTTGATATTTTAGGGATTTTAGTTTTTTAACGATTCTTAACATAAAACAAAAATAGAGAAGAATATGTTAAATTAGGTATGGTTGAAATTTTGGGTTAAACAAGAATATGTTAAGAAATCCTAAATCTAATTTTGAATTTGTTAAGAATATGTTGAATTTTAAAATATTCAGTGTTAGAGTAATGCAAATGTAAAAATATGAAGTTTGTGCGATTGTAAACTCATACATTTTTAAGTAGGCTGTTTGTATCAAGTTTGCAACTCTCGTTTGTATTAATTGGAGTCAATTCATTATTCAGTCTTATAGTTTAAAGCTTTGGCGTAAAGTTTGTTGTACTAGGTTCATTGTTGCTTGTCAGTTTTATTATTTATTATTAGAATGATATTAAATTTAGTTTTTTTTTTTAATTTCAACATTAAGATTAATTTGTAAATGTGAGAAATCATTAGTTAATTTGGATTATATGAATTTTGCCTAGTTTTACAGAAAATTCCGACTAATTTCTAACAAAAACAGTCGGACAACTGCCTAGATTTTACCAAAAACACCCAAATTTTTGACCGAATCGGTCGGAAATTAAAAACAAAATTAATATTTAACAGTTTTCGACGGATTATGTCGGAAATTAAATAAATTTTATTTTTTAATTATTAATTTCCGACTGATTCAGTTGGAAATTATATATTTTTATTATTTAATTTTAAATAAATAATTATTTTTATTTATATTATTACGACCGATTCAGTCGGTAAAATTCCGGCCACTTTGGTCGGAAATTTAAAAATATTTGGTCGTCTGATCTTTTTGAACGTTCCGTCTACTTTGGTCGGAAAGTACCGACGGATTCAGTCGGAAATTATTTTCCGACCGACCAATTTTGGTCGAAAAGTAATCGAAAATTCATGATTTTCGATCGATTTTCGACCGCAACGGTCGGAATTCTGCCATTTTTCAGTAGTGTTAGTCATACTCATTCATTGCATATCATATCTCACTCTCTGTTATAATTTTCTCATATCATAATATCATTGTTTGGGTTGATTGGCATGATATTTGTGAGTTCGAGAGACTGGAGAGACTGATGACTGCGTGAGGCCGAGGGACTGATTGTGAGGATGTTTATTGGATCGGGCTGCATGCCGCAACAGACTTTATTGATTCATGCCATGATTGGCTTATATTAGCGCTTGGGCAGGATCCGTCCCTCCGGAGTCTAACTTACCAGCAGTGAGCGCATGTATTTACTGAGTGCGAGTGTCGAGCGCGAGTATCAAGTGATTAGGAGGACTGACTGATTGTGAGGACAAAGTGATTGTGAGGACTGAGTGACTGGGAGGACTGAGCGAATTGATACTCCGAGAGTATGCATATTATTTTATCATTGCGTTGCATTACAGTTGGCATGCATACTTGACATGTAGGCGTTGGGATGTATTTCCTCAAGTTGTAAGATATAGTGGCATTCATGACATTCACATGCACATTGCAATATAGGCATAGAGATGTACTTTCCTCATGCCATCTGATAATGAAACTTCTTATGTGTTGTTGAAAGTTTTTGGGAAAAACCACAGTTTTCCGATTTACTCATATTTTGGTGATTTCGGTGAAAGAGTTGGGTTTTACTATTATACATGAAAAGCATGCCTATTTTCCGTAACTGTGAATGAACTAAGCATCATATCTTTGAGTTATTTCTTGTACTGCTTTAATTATATTGTTACGAGTTGTTCCTGACTGTTGGTGTTGGACTCTGACCGTTGTCCAAGCTCGTCACAACTTTCAACCTAAGGTTAGGTTTATTACTTATTGAGTACATGGAGTCGGTTGTACGCATACTACACTTCTGCACCTTGCGTGTAGATTTTGAATGCTGATGTTGCTGTGTATGGAGGGAGTTGGCATTGAAGATGTACCTACATTCCGGTCATAGCTGCCTCTTGTTCTTGGTAGCTTTAGAATTTCAATCTGTTCATATATATCTCAAACAGACGATGTATTTAATTCATACCAGTTTTGTAAACTCTAAATCTTAGAAGCTCATGATTTGTACTACCAGTCCTTGGGAAATTCTTTGTATAAAAGTTCAATTATATTATCATTATTTCTTTCAGTAAATCTCATTTGAATTGGATTATTATTAAATTGGCTTACCTAGGGGGTCGGGTTAGGTGTCATCACGACTAGTTAGATTTTGGGCCGTGACATGTTAGTGATTGTACGAGTGGCTTTCTTTGGAAAAGGTTGACTTTGCATACCTACCGAATAAATGAAATGACCAATCCTTATATAGTATTTCTTCCTTGGATAATTAGTTTGTGAACCAAACAACCCATTAATGTCTTAAGTAAAAAGAAATATAATTTGTGCAGTAATATTATATTATCGTTTCAAATTCATACACTATTACAAAATAATGTTACCTGGGTAATGAAATTGTCAAGATGACAGAGTGTACTTAACAATACACATTATACAAAAGCTTAAAAGCCAATTCGTTTTCTTCTCTACTTTTATGTAGTTCATAACTAGATTGGAGTTCAGTTGTTAGAGCAATTATTCAACTTTCATCACCCTCAAAACATAATTTCATGTAATAATTAATATCATCGTAATAATTTTATAATCAGTAGAACTACAGGCTCGAGTATTAGGGCATTCCGTTTTATTAAGCATAATTGACAAGTTCAGAAGAATCATTGAAACTACATAATTACCACAGGTTGAACATTACGAAAAAAGAAACACAATTATGTTTCATGTGAACCCTTTCATTTGGACTTTTTTGCTATAGAGAGAGATTTACAAAGGTTCCAAGAAGTATTACTAAATCATTAAATCGCAAGTCCTTTCGGGGACATCCGATGAAATTGGAACGATACAAAGAAGATTAACATAACCCCTA
The DNA here is from genome assembly GCF_000390325.3 of Nicotiana tomentosiformis. Taxonomy (NCBI): domain Eukaryota; kingdom Viridiplantae; phylum Streptophyta; class Magnoliopsida; order Solanales; family Solanaceae; genus Nicotiana; species Nicotiana tomentosiformis. The sequence goes on from NC_090817.1 coordinate 119,892,972, forward strand.
CCTACACAGGGATGACACGCACAAATCGAGAAAATGGTCCAAATCATTAAATAGCAAGGAACTGCACGAACTATATTATACATTGTTGGTAGGAATTTCACTAGATGAAGTGAGTCCATGGAAAGGTGAGGCAGCTACGGACTGGGTCATGATTTGTCTATTTTTGTTTGATAGATCTGATATGGATCTTTTCACTGCATACATAACCTTTTCATTTGTCTTGATTATCAGAAAGAACACCAAACGATACAAAATTAACGTTACTACCAAAATGGCAAGATCTATCCATTTTGAGTATGTCATTTCTACTTGCCATCTATCTCTTAAGACATCTTCTCCACTCATTGTCTGATTATTTCCATTCAAATAATCCACAAACTTTAACCCTTCAAATTCATTCTTAAACATACCTTGATATGCATACTTTTGAAAGGAAATATAGTATAATGGGTACTTCCAAAAAGGTTTAGGCAATTTATCAGGTAATTGAAAAAAACCACCTGTTAATATCATCAATCCTTCTATTGCTGCACCTATTACAATGCCAGTGAGGAAATTAGGTACGATTGCTGCAACGTTCATCATTAGGGTTTCGACTATCATCATACAAGTGAAGAGGATCAGAGTAAAGTAGCTGAAATGGCCAAATCCACTTTGAAATCCAGTAATGAAATAGGCAATAGCTCCTGGAACCAATGAATTTAATAGCAAGTATGGTATAGAAGAAAGTGTGTTGCTTATTACAAAAGCAAAACATCCATAATGCCCGTTCAAATTTTCTCGTTGAAATACCTACAATTTTTATCGAAGCAGTTAAAATTAATTAGTCATGATACAAAATAAAATGTAGAATTCGTTAGTTATGTTAGATGAAAAAGAAGATATATATATACCTTCATGTCCTCCACAAATGAAGGGAACCCACCAATTGCCATAAATGTCATAAATGAAACAATGAAAGCCACCATAAAACCTCTTTCCTAAAAATCAATATTCAAAACCAAGTTATGATTCATAAAATTGTGTGCCAGCGTTTGCACTCCTTTTTTTAAAAAATAAAATATATATTTTACAATTTTATCCATAATAATGATAACATTTCAAAAAATTTGGAAAATGATGATCTAGAGAATGAGTACTCTTTAATGAAAAGGGTAAAACAGGAAAAAAGATTGTCTTTCTCTTGATTTGTTAAAATAGACAAGTAATAGTAAAAATATATTTTTAATATAGTGGACAAACAAAAGTAAATGGAGGGAGTATGTATAGTAATTAAGGAAGAAATTTCAAAAATTTCGTCAGAACATTCTATTTCCTGATCATATTATATGTACCTCGATTGAACGATAGCTCGTGCCAACATCATAGTAGATGGAGCCAATACCTAAAGCAAGGGCGATGTAAGTAGCTAATCGCATCCAATAGTAGCCAAGATCGCGAAACATGTTCACAGCTGACCTCCTTGTCAACACTAGACATTGTGTAGTGAAATTGGCATTGCTTCTTTTTTCCAATACTTCACCACCCTGAAAATAATATACTAATGAATGTTATACAGTTTCTTCTCATTCCAAACAAGCAACCCTTCTTTCGCTATTAGGGTTTTTTTTCCTTACCCGTTGACATATTTCTACAACATGATTTTGAACTTTTTGGTAGCTCTCAAATGATTTTATGAGAAGATCTACCACTTCTTCGGTAGGTTTTCTTCCAGTCGATGAGCCTTGTTCAATATCCTATATATATATATATATATATGAACAAAAGGCAAGACATTCAATAAAAAGCAAAGGCTAGCCTCTCTCTTAGAAAAGGGAAGTGTATACATTTAATTTACCTCATCAAAGTCTTTGTTTATTGTTTTCAGAAAATGGTCTGGCGGATTTTGAAGAGGCGGGCATGGAAATCCATTTGATGCAAAAAACTATCACAAAACAAAATAAAAAGAGAGATTAAAAGCTGATAAAATCTTGACCCCCACTCTCTCTCTCTCTATATATATAAGAGGGACATATCTACTAATTTTTTGATTCAGTTAGTAAGAGGATCTTGAACTAAGAAATAGACCTTAGAAGCCAAAAAAGGCTATGCTAGACCCTAGAAGCTAAAATAGGCTATCTTACAATAATCGGTTTCATTGATGTTCCTAGTATTGTAGACAGAGGTGAACTCGGGATTTAAAGGTCATGGGTATACTTTTAGATTGAACCAAAATCTACTTTGTATATAGTGTATCCACTACTAATAATATATTACTAGTTTTTAAGAACATATACATATACACAAGGAATTTTTGCTGAACTTTACGGGTGCGGTGACCCCTCTCAGTATAGCATAGGTTCGCCCCTGATTATAGATGCTATCACACATACAATTATACTCAATTCGATAGAATTGTTTGATCTTAAAGGGGATCTTCTATAATTTCGCACGTTATGGGTTATTTCTTGGTTTCATCCGATTATTAATAACTTTATTATTTGTAGATAATAGTAGATAGAAACTACGATTGTAAGCAATCCTATTAAAACCAAGAAATATAAGCATGTCCGCCATTCACACCAGAATAAATAGAGTTTTCCCGAAAAAATCGGCCAGTGGAGGAAGATCTTCTAGGTGTCTATATATATATATATATATATATATATATATATATATATATATTGCTTGCATTTTACCTCAATTGCTGCACTAGCTGGACCAAAATATACCATTCTTCCTGAGGACAAAAGGCACAGGTTTTGAAAGAGGTTAAAAACTTCAGCACTAGGTTGATGTATGGATGCAATAATGGTTTTTCCAAATCTTTGACGTGAAATTCTGTTCATCACATAATAAGATGCAGCACTGTCAAGGCCACTGGTTGGTTCGTCAAGGAAAAGAAGTTTTGGTTGCGTTAGAATCTCCATGCAAATACTTAATCTTTTCTTTTCTCCTCCACTGATTCCTACAATTCTTGTGTTCATCGCATCTTGTAACCCCATCTCCTTTATACTTTTCTCTGCTATTCGTTTCTTCTCTGATTTTGTCGTGGAATCTGACAGTTGAAGTTGCGCTGAGTAGTAAACTGCTTCTTTAACCGTTAGTGTTGCTATCAACATTTCATCTTGAGTCACGTAAGCCTGGTTTTATAGGAAAAATTACGATGAATTCTAATCTTAACAATCATTACAAGGAAACGTTGATTAATTAAGGAGACGTTAATTAAGAGAAAGAAAACTTAAATAATGATATTAATTTAGCTGAATGCTACTTACAGATGTTCCATAAGAAAGTTTTTGTTTGTGACCATTGATCAGAATATCACCGCTCTGCCTTGTGCTGAAATCCAATCGTCCTAAGAGGTAGTCATCAGGTGAGCAGTCATAAATTTTTTGAAAAGAAACTAGCTAACTAGAGTAATCCTACTAGAATAACAATTAATAAGAAAATGGTATTAATGCTTAATTCATTAGCTAAGATATATCACTACAAAAGCTAAGAGGGCCAACGTCGGTAACAATAATTGGAATGAGCCTCACACTAATACCATGATAAATAGACCTTTAGGCCTAACTCAACCTCAAAAGCTAGCTTACGTGATGAGGATTGCCCGAGACCATATAAGGAGACCAAGAATCTCAAAACTCACCGATGTGGGACAACTCAACAAATATATTTGGAAAAAACAAAGATGTAATAAAGATGTTTGAATGAAATAATTATATTTACCAGCTAAAGCGTTGAGAAGAGTAGATTTGCCAGAGCCAGAAGGACCCATGACGGCTAAGAGTTCACTAGGGCGAGCATAGCCAGTGAGACCTTGAAGTAGTAGTATGTTTTTGCTGCCACCTAATTTTCTATTGGAGACAGTAACCCACAAATCATTCCAAGTCAAGAACACACCATCACTATTACTACTACTCTTTGAATTATTCAATTCTTCTTCTTCATCTTTTCCAATTCCAATATCTCCTAACTCTATAGGTGCCATTGCCAGATTTACGTTTTGATATATATCAGAAGATGGACTTCAAAAATATATATAATGTCACTAGTCTTGTTGTCCAGCAACTGGGCCGACATATACTCTCATTATTTGTTATTTCTAATTCATTTTTTATATGAAATAATCTTTTTAAATCCACAAGAAATAAGAGCATTTAAAGCAGGGATCTCCTTCATAATAACTTCTTGTTAACAGCTGAGATTCATAATAAGTACTCCCCTCCGTCTCAATTTATGTGAAGGTATTCGAATTTTGAAAGTCAAACGAGTTGTTCTTTGAACGTAATTTTTTAATACATCTTTTAAATATTTTTGAATCATTAACTATTTTGATTTATAGTACTTTTAACGTAATTTTTAAATATACATATTTTATTTCAAAGAAAATAAGAAATTATATATCCAAATATCCGGTCAAAATTAAGAAATTTGAATATCAAAAAATAAAACTTTCACATAAATTGAGACTGACGGAGTACTATAAGAACACAAAAGTTTGAGTTAAATAATGTATATTACATATATATACTTCGAGTTTAAGCTATATCACTCACTGTAAAGATATTTTGACGCTATGAGTGCATTTTAACCTGTTAGAAGATTTCTTTTTCATTTTCTTAAGATTACCAATTAATATATTTATACAAAATTACCTACATACTCGTTGTATACTCCCTCCATTTAAATTTAAATGACATACTTTCATTATTAATCCGTTCAAAAAAAAATGACAATTTTCTCTACTTAAAAATAATTTAACTTTGCACTTTTTATTTTACTCACTTTACCTTTAAAGAGAAAATTTTATAGCCACACAAATGTTATGATCCCACAAAACTTGAATCCCTGTTTCAAAAGTCTTCTTTTCTTTCTTAAATTTTGTGTCAAGTCAAACTACCTCATCTAAGTATTAAGTAGTTAATTTTGTTTTTTGATTTATAGGAGAAGTATATATATATATATATATAGGGGGACACATGACTCCTTAAGATATATATAATACATAGATATAGGGAAAACTGCACAGTATAGCTGCTTCCAAAATTAATAGTAGATGGTAAACATATATATATTTTTGTAAGTTGATGTATAATATACATATAATATATATTTTATACATGTTTTTTATATATTCAACTATCAAAATAATTATTTTTGAATGACTAGCCAAATATGTAACTTGCGGATATATATTTGGTCAACTTTATGAATAGTAGACATAAATTAATTCAATCAACTGTGTGATCAACAGTCAACACAACCGGCTAATATAACATGATTGGCTAACAGGGGCGATTCTATTCAACAACTCGTGATTTTAGGGTTGTATTGTGATGACCCGATAGGTCATTTATAGTTTTACCTTTCATTTGTGTTTCGAGATCTCGAATAGCTTCGTTTAGTCTTTCTCGATTTGTGTACACAGTCTGTGTCCTTTTTTCGAAGGTTTTTATGAGAAAATTGATGAAAATCTGAAACTATGCCTTAAAACTTATTTGAGTTGACTACAGTCAATGTTTTGTATAAACGGATCCGAATCAGTATTTTGACGGTCTCGGTGGGTCCGTATCGTGATTTGAACTTAGTCGTATGCCCGGAATCGAATTTGGAAGGCCCTAACTTGATTTATCATAATTTGTTAAAAACTAAAAATTTTGACCGTAGTTTGACTTTATTTTTACTGAACTCGTATTTTGGTTCTGGAACTTGATATAAGTTCATTACAGTATTTATGACTTGTCCGCAAAATTTAGTGCAAAACGGAATTGATTTGATGTGATTCGGACGTCCGGTTGAGAAATTGAAAGTTCTTAAGTTTCTTTGAAAATTTCCTTTGATTTGGTGTCCGATTCGTGGTTCTAGGTGTTATTTTAATATTTCAATTGCGCGAGCAAATTTATATAATATTTTAACACTTGTGTACATGTTTGGTCTGGAGCCCCGAGTGCTCGAGTGAGTTTTAGATAGGCTATAGATGATTTTTGAACTTAGGAAAAATGTTGGTTCTGTTTTTGCTGGTTTCTGGTGAATGCTTCTTCGCGATCGCGAATATACTCCCGCGATCGCGAAGAGTAGTTTGGGGACTGGGGTGGATTTACTCATCGCAAACGCGAGGTTTTGGTCGCGAACGGGAAGCTGTGGGGGTTTTTCCCTTCGCGAACGCGACCCTTCCATCGTGAACGCGTAGTGTTAGAGAGGCAGGGGGTTGGGATTGGAACTTATTCTATGCGAACGCGAACCCAGGCTCGCGAATGCGAAGGCGAGGAGGGCTAAGCCTATGCGAACGCGTAGAGTGTTTCACGATCGCGTAAGCCAACTAGGCAGTGCCTTTCGCGAACGCGATGATCACCTGACGCCCAGTCATATAAACTTCTAAAAATCACGATTTCACCCATTTTTCACCATCTTTTCATCGGCCTAGAGGCGATTTAGAGGAGAAATTTCATCATCCTTTAATAGGTTAGTGTACTTTAACTTATTTTCTTCCATTTCCATCATCACCCACTAATTTTTAACCTTAATCTATGTTCGTTCATGGTAGAAAATTAGGAATTTAGAAAGAATTGAGGGTTTTTGTAAAATCAAAACTAATTACATAATCGGGCTCGGGGGTAAATGAGTAATTGAACTTTGGTCCGAATCTCGAATTTTGACCAAGCGGGCCTGGGATTGACTTTTGGAAAAAGTATAAAGATCTTAACTTTATGTATTGTAATTGATTTTCCTAGCATTATTTGATAGTATTGAGTCGATCTTGGTTAGATTCGATTGGTTTGGAGGCAGATTTTAGAGGAAAGGCCCCGGTAGAGCTTTGATTTGCTTGCGGAGCGAGACAAGTGCTGGGTCTAACTTTGATTTGAGGGAATAGGAACCCTTGAGCTACGTGCTATGTGAATTTCATGTCTAGCGACGTATATGCGAGGTGACGAGTGTATATACGCTGTCAATTACTTGTTTCCATGTCTACCCGTATTTTATTAATTATTTTATTCCTTGTCTTAATTGTTACATACTTTAATTTATTCCTATACCTTAGATTGCTACTTGTCACTTACTATTCTCGCATTAAAAATATTACTTTCTTCCATGCTCCCATGATTAATTACCACTTGTCTTAATTAACTTATTTGTACACTTTAACGATCATATATTTGACTTGTCTTATTGCTCAGTATTAATTGTAGCCTTTCTTGATTTGGTTCGAGATTCTTTTATGGTTTTGCTTTCATATTCATTAATCATAGAGATTCTTGTGATTCAAGTTGGTAAATTTATTGCACTTATTAATTTTATTTATGGGTCGGATTGCACGCCGCAATAGGTGAAATAAGGGAGGATTGATATTGATATGGTGGGATCAGGTTGTATGCCGCAACAGGTGGAATAAGGGAGTATTGATATGGTGAAATAAGGGAGGATTATGATATTGATTCTGATTATATGGTGTGATCGGGTTACGCGCCGCAACGAATTTTACTTGTCACTATTGATATTGATACAGTGAAATAAGGGAGGATCGTGTTGTACGGTGGGATCGGGTTGCGAGCCGCAATAATTTATGTGTTTTGTATTCCTTGTTATATTGTGTTGGCTTCTGTATTTTCGTACGAGATTATGAGGATTTGTATTTCTGGTTTTACTGGTTTTTTTAGGATTGAGTTATTTCATAAGTTAACTGCCTTATTTTCCCGTATTTTCCTTTCAAGTTATTATTATTATTATTATTATACTGCGTACAAGTTATTGTATGTGATCCGCATTAGCCTCTTTACTACTTCGTCGAGGTTAGGCTTGACACTTACATAGTACATGGGGTCGGTTGTACTCATACTACACTATGTACTTCTTGTGCAGATTTTGGAGTCGGTCCTAGTGGCGGTCAGTAGATTGCTCGGATTGGAGACTTGAGGTACAACTATTCGGCAGTCGCATCCCTGAAGTCCCCTTCTACTTTATCCTAGCTGTTTATTTCCTTTCAAATAGTTTTACTTTCATTCAGATCATTATCTGTATTATTCTAGTAGCTCGTGTACTTGTGACACTATATCCGCGATTGTATTTAGATATTTCGATTGTTATGACTTTTCACACTTTATTTTAATTCTATTTCAGTTTAATTGGGATCAATTAATTTGATTTGTTAAAAATGGCTTAAAACTATTCTAACGTTGGTTTGCCTAGCAAGAAAAATGTTAGGCGACATCACAGTCCCGATGATGAGAATTCTGGGTCATAACAAGTTGGTATCAGAGCACTAGGTTACTTAGGTCTCACGAGTCACGAGCAAGTAGTAGAGTTTGGAGGATCGGTGCGAAGACGTCTGTACTTATCTTCCAGAGGCTATGGAGTTTAGGAAAAATATCACTTCTTTCTTACTTTGTCGTGCGATTTTTATTATATAATTGATGATTGAACCCTTATATTCTTGTTCTCTCACAGATGGAGAGAACACGCACTGCATCTACAGTGGGACATTAGCTGGAGCCCCCAGTGGCAGCTACGACTAGGGGCAGAGGTCGAGGCCGAGGTCACGCCAGAGGCCAAGGCAGAGCAGAGGCAGAGGTCAGCCTAGAGGTCGAGCAGTAACACCCCCAGTGGAGCCTCAGGTGGAGTTTGAGGAGGAGTTTCCAGCTCAGACTGTACCTGTCGGACCAGCTCAGGTTTTGGAGGGGTTCACAGCCACTCTAGTGCTTTAGGACGCTCTAGTCCGTTTGGTGGGCCTTATGGAGAGTGTGGCTCAGACAGGTACATTTTCGGTGGCACCAGCCATTTCTCGGGCTGGGGGGAGCACAAACACCCGCTACCCATACCCTGGAGCAAGTGGCTCCCCAGTATGAGACTCCAACATCCCTACCAGTTGGGGTAGTTCAGTCGGTTGTTGTGGCACAGGTCGGTGGTAGGCCCGCTTTGTCTTCTGAGGCTCTGTTGAAGTTGGATAAGCTCACCAAGCTCTTTCTTGTTCATTTTAGTGATGCATCTTCTGAGGACCCACAGGATTTTCTGGACCGTTGCCACGAGGTATTGCGCAACATGGGTATAGTTGAGACCAATGGGGTCGATTTTGTAGCATTTCAGATGATTGGTTCCTCCCGGATATGGTGGAGCGATTATATGTTGACCAGACCAACTGGGTCGCCTGCACTTACCTGGGATCAGTTCTCACAGTTATTTCTAGAGAAGTTTATTACTGTCACTCTGAGAGAGTATTGCAGTATGCAGTTTGAGCGTCTTCAGCAGGGTAGTATGATTGTTACCTAGTACGAAACTTGATGTGTACACCTAGCTCGACATGCCGCTATCTTGCTTCCTACTGAGAGGGAGAGAGTGATGAGATTTATTGATGGGCTCACTTACACTATCATGCTTCAAATCGCCAAGGAAACCGGGAGTGATATTTCTTTCCAGACAGCCGTGGATATTGCTAGACGGATCGAGTTGGTTCGTGCTCAGGAGAGGGAGTCGGTGTCAGGTAAGAGGCCTCATCATTCTGGTAGTTTCAGTGGTGCCTCATCTGGGGACAGAGGTACATTTGGTAGAGTCCATCCTCCTAGGCCATTCCAGTCAACGCTTCAGGCATCTCACAGTGCTTCAGGGAGCTGTGGTCCCTATGTGCCTCATTCTGGGCAGATAGCTTACAGTGCACCATCAGCTCGTATCAGTGCACCTCTGATTCAGAGCCATCACCGTGGTTATTCGGCCCGTTTGGGTCAGCTTCACCTTTAGCAGCCACAACAGCAGGATGGGTGTTTTGAGTGTGGTGGTATTGGTCACATCAGGAGGTTCTGTCCGAGATTATTGGGCAGCATGCCACATCAGAGTTCTCGTTTCTTAGATCCAGCACCGGTTGCTCCACCGCCCGCTCATCCAGCTAGAGGCACGGGTCAGGCAGCAAGGGGTGGAGGTCAGGCCATTAGAGGTGGAGATCAGGCCATTAAAGGAGGAGGTTAGGCAGTTAGTGGTGGGGCCCAGCCTTGATGTTATGTCCCAGCTAGGCCTGAGGCCGAGTCATTTAACGTCGTTATCACATGTATTGTTCCAGTTTTCCATAGAGATGCTTCAGTTCTATTTGATCCTGGATCTACTTATTCCTATGTGTCATCCTATTTTGCTTCATATCTAGTTGTGCCTCGTGATTCTTTGAGTTCTCATGTGTATGTGTCCATGCATGTGGGAGATTCTATTATTGTAGATCGCGTTTATCGCTCGTGTGTGATTACTATTGGGAGTCTTGAAACTAGCATAGATCTTCTACTTCTTGATATGGTCTATTTCGATGTTATCTTGGGTATGGATTGGTTGTCACATTATCATGCTATAATGGACTGTCACGCCAAGACAATGACCTTAGCCATGTCGGGGTTGCCTCGATTAGAGTGGAGAGGGACTCTTGGTCACTCTACCAGCAGAGTTATTTCTTATGTGAAGGCTCGATGTATGGTCGAGAGGGGATGTCTAGCTTATTTGGCATATGTCCGTGATTCTAGTGTGGAGGTTCCTTCCATGGATTCAGTACCAGTTCTTCGTGGGTTTCCAGCGGTGTTTCCTACAGATCTTCCAGGGATGCCACCCGATAGAGATATTAACTTCTGTATTGATTTGACTCGGGGCACTCAGCCCATTTCTATTCCACAGTACCGTATGGCCCCACCAGAGTTGAAGGAGCAGTTGCAAGATTGCTTGATAAGGGATTCATTAGACCCAGTGTCTCGCCCTAGGGTGTGCCCGTGTTATTCATGAAGAAAAAAGATGTGTCGATGAGGATGTGTATGGACTATCGGTAGTTAAATAAGGTCACTATCAAGAACAAGTATCTGTTGCCGAGGATTGATGACTTATTTGATTAGCTTCAGGGTGCCAAAGTGTTTTCGAAGATTGATTTGAGATCTGGCTACCATCAGTTGAAGATTAGGGCATCTGATGTCCCTAAGACGGCTTTTCGAACTCGGTACGGGCATTATGAGTTCCCAGTGATGTCATTTGGGTTGACAAATACCCCAACATCATTTATGGATTGATGAACCGGGTGTTCAAGCCCTACTTGGATTGTTTTGTGATTGTATTCATTGATGATATCTTGATCTACTCCCGCAGTCGAGAGGAGCACGAGCAACATCTTCGGATTGTACTTCAGACTTTGAGGGACAGTCAGTTATATGCCAAGTTTTCAAAGTGTGAGTTTTGGTTAGACTTAGTCGCCTTTTTGAGGCATGTTGTATAGGCAGAGGGCATAAAGGTGGATCCTAAGAAGATTGAGGCAGTTCAGAATTGGCCTAGACCTACTTCAGCTACAGAGATCTAGAGTTTCCGAGGTTTGGCAGGTTACTATCGCCGGTTCGTGGAGGGGTTTTCATCCATAGTAGCCCCATTAACCAGATTGACCCAGAAGGGTGCTCCATTCAGATAGTCGGATGAGTGTGAGTTGAGCTTTCAGAAGCTCAAGACTGTTTTGACTACGATGCCAGTATTGGTGTTGCCCACAGGTTCAGGACCTTTCACGGTGTATTGTGATGCATCTCGTACTGGACTCGGTGCAGTATTAATGTAGGATGGTAGGGTGATTGCATACGCATCGCGGTAGTTGAAGGTATATGAGAAGAATTACCATGTTCATGACTTAGAGTTGGCAGCCATTGTTCATGCGCTGATGATTTGGAGGCACTATCTTTATGGTGTGTCGTGTGAGGTATTCACGGACCATCGAAGTCTACAGTATTTGTTCAAATAGACGGATCTTAACTTGAGGTGGTTGGTGCTGTTGAAAGACTATGATATCACTATTTTGTATCATCCCGGGAATGCCAATGTGGTGGCCGATGCCTTGAGTAGAAAGGTTGTGAGTATGGGTAGCCTTGCGTATATTCTAGTTGGTGAGAGGCCGCTTGCATCAGATTTTCAGGCTTTGGCCAATCAGTTTGTGAGGTTAGATGTATCGGAGCCGAGTCGTGTTCTAACTTGCACAGTCTCTCGGTCTTCCTTGTATGAGTGCATCAGAGAGCGTCAATATGATAACCCCCATTTTCTTGTCCTTAAGGACACGGTGCAGCACGGTAGTGCCAACCAGGTTATTGTTGGAGATGATGGGGTTTTACGGATGCATGGACGTATTTGTGTGCCAAATGTGGATTGGATTCGCGAGTTGATTCTTGAGGAGGCCCACAGTTCCCGGTATTCTATCCATCCGGGTGCCGCCAAGATGTATCAGGATTTGCGGCAACATTATTAGTGGAGGAGGATGAAGATAGATATAGATGCATATGTAGCTAGGTGTCTAATTTCTCATCAAGTAAAGTACGAGCATCAGAGCCCTGGTGGTTTGCTTCAGAGGCTAGATATTCCTAAGTGGAAGTGGGAGCGCATCACTATGGATTTTGTTATTGGACTCCCACAGACTCAGAGGAAGTTCGACGCTGTATACGTCATTGTGGACAGGTTGACTAAGTCGGCACATTTCATTCCAGTGGCAGTTACCTATTCTTTAGATTGGTTAGTTGAGATCTATATCTGCGAGATCGTTCGCCTTCACAGTGTGCCCGTGTCTACATTTTTTATCGAGATATGCAGTTCACCTCGCACTTCTGGATGGCCATACAGTATGAGTTGTGCACGCAGGTTAAGTTTAGTACATCATTTCATCCCTATACGGACGGACAGTTCGAGCGCACTATTCAGATATTTGAGGATATGTTTCATGCTTGCGTTATGGATTTCGGGAGTTCTTGGGATCAGTTCTTACCGCTTGCGAAGTTTGCCTACAACAATAGCTACGAGTCTAGCATTCAGATAGTTCCCTATGAGGCATTATACGGTAGGCAGTGCCATTCTCCAGTTAGATGGTTTGAGCTGGGGAGGCTCGGTTGTTGGGTACAAATTTCATACAGGATGCCTTGGATAAGGTCAAGATTATTCAGGATCGACTTCACACCACTCAGTCTAGGCAGAAGAGTTATGCCAATTGTAGAGTTCGTGATGTTACATCCATGGTTGGAGAGAGGGTATTGCTCCGGGTTTTGCCCATGAAGGGTTTGATGAGGTTGGAAAAGAAGGGCAAGTTGAGCCTTAGGTATATCAGACCCTTTGAGATTAATGACAGATTGAGTGAGGTGGCCTACAGGCTCGCATTGCCACCTAGTTTATCAAGAGTCCATCCAGTGTTCCATGTGTCCATGATACGGAAGAATCACGTGATCCATCCCATGTGTTAGATTTCAGCTCAGTCCAATTGGACAAGGATTTGACTTATGAGGAGGAGTCAGTGGCTATTCTAGCCCGGCAAGTCCGACAATTGAGGTCTAAGATTTATCATTCAGTTCGAGTACAGTGGAGAGGTCAGCTGATTGAGGCAGCCACGTGGGAGTCTGAGTCGGATATGCGGAGTAGATATCTACACTTTTTCACCAGTCCATGTACCTTTTTATGTCCGTTCGAGGACGTACGTTTATTTTAGAGGTGGACAATGTGATGAATCGATAGGTCTTTTATAGTTTTACCCTTTATTTCAGTGTTTCGAGACCCCGAATAACTCTGTTTAGCCTTTCTCGATTTGTGTTCGCAGTCCGTGTCCTTTTTCTGGAAGGTTTTTATGAGAAAATTGACAAAAATATGAAATTGTGCCTTAAAAACTCATTTAAGTTGACTACGATCAACGTTTTATGTAAACGGACCCGGATCAGTATTTTGACGGTCTCGGTATGTCCGTACGTGATTTGGACTTGGGCGTATGCCTGAAATCGAATTCGGAAGTCCCTAGCTTGATTTATCATAATTTGTTGAATTTCAAAGTTTGACCGTAGTTTGACTTTGTTGTTATCGGGCTCGAATTTTGGTTCTGGAACTTGGTATAAGTGTATTGAAGTATTTATGACTTGTCTGCAAAATTTGGTACAAAATGGAGTTGATTTGACGTGATTCGGACGTCCGGTTGAGAAATTAAAAGTTCTTAAGTTTCTATAAAAATCTCATATGATTTGGTGTCTAATTCGTGGTTCTAGGTGTAACTATAATGTTTTGATCTCGCGAACAAGTTTGTATGATATTTTTACACTTGTGCGCATGTTTGGTCTGGAGCCCCGAGGACTCAGGTGAGTTTCAAATAGGCGACGAATGATTTTTGAACTTAGAACAAATGTTGGATCAGTTTGTGCTGGTTTCTGCTGAATGCTTCTTCGCGATCGTGAAGATACTCCCGCGGTCGCGAAGAGTAGTTTGGAGACTAGGGTGGATTTACTCATCACGAACGCGAGGTTTTGGTAGGGAACGCGGAGCTGTGGGGGGATTGCCTTTCGCGAACGCGGCCACTCCATCGCGAATACGTAGTATTTGATAGGCAAGGGCTAGGATTGGAACTTACTATACGCGAACGCGAACCCAGGCTCGCGAATGCGAAGGCGATGTGGGTTAAGCCTACGCGAACGCGTAGAGTGTTTTGCGATCGCGTGAGCCAACTGGGCGGTGCCCTTCGCGAACGCGTCAGGTGTCTCGTGAATGCGATGAACACGTGACGCCCAGTCATATAAACTTCTAAAAATCAGGATTTCATCCATTTTCACCATCTTTTCATTAGAGCTCGGCCTAGAGGCGATTTGGAGGAGATAGTTCATCACCCTTTCATAGGTTAGTGTACTTTAACTTATTTTCTTTCATTTTCATCATTACCCACTAATTTCTAACCTTAATCTATGTTCGTTCATGGTAGAAAATTAAGAATTTAGAAAGAATTGGGAGTTTTTATAAAATTGAGATTTAGACCTCAAATTGAGGTCGAATTTCGAAACTAATTACATAATCGGGCTCGGGGTGAATGGGTAATTAGCTTTTGGTCCGAATCTCGGGTTTTAACCAAATTAATTATATAATCGGGCTCGGGGTTAATTTCATTTGTTAAAATGGCTTAAAACTATTCTAACATTGGCTTACCTAGCAAGTGAAATGTTAGGCGTCGTCACGATCCCGAGGAAAATTCCTGATCGTGACATATATTAAATTTTTAGTATTTAAAAGTGTAAATGCTCCCTTGCCATTATTAGCAAAAAAAGATCCCTTGCCGCATTGCAGGCGATAGTTAACGTGCATATTGTAATGTGCGCAGTCTAATAAGAGTACATTTCTAAGCCAAGGAATAAAATAAACTTTTTTTTCTTGAAAACTACTTATTATTTTGTTCAAACTGTACATTGACGATTAATCTATTTTATATCTGTTCTTTTTATTATCGAGAAGTACCATGCACGCATCGTCTATTTTGAACAAACAGGCATAAAAGCATCTATTTGTTTATTTATTTACCGGTCTTAGAATATACACTTTGCGCGTGTACCTTTATCAATAATATAACTAACTTTTTAAGAACAAAACACATAATATCAAAATAGTTTGTGTTATAAAATAAAAATTAACAAAAAATTGCGAGTTCTTGAAAATAATAAATGTTAATCATGTCTGGTGTATGGATCCACTTTAGTAATTTTTTCTCCGGTTTGTTTCAGTATTTACTTATTGTAAAAACAATATTTGGAGTAGTCTTTCTTTTTGTAGTTGTTCACAATAAATTTTCGTAGTCCGAAAAATAAACTGCAGCAAAAATAATATGAAGAAAAAGAGATTTTATTGTTAAATATTTGTGAGTGTTGGGACCAAATACACTCACGCAAGTATATGTGGTCGTCAAGTAATAAAGTAGTGAATAAAGTATCGTTCCCACGAAGACTTATAATTAACTTTTGACTAATTCAAACTCGAATAGCTTATCGATTCAAAATATTTCTGACAAAATATATAATTTTCTAAATTACTACCTAAAGGCTATCAAGTAATGAATTACTAAGAATCAAACATAACATTTAAATAGTTTTGAATAACAATCAATAGGATATAATATTCCAAGGTCACGGGTAATCTAACAATCATATTGCATTCTTAGTTTAAAATAACTAATTGATTTATCTGGATTGTTGATTCACAGGGTTGATATTACTCGTAAACATCTGTCGAGTTCTTACTCGCCTATTCAAGCTAACTTAATACCTATATGTCTATGGAATTAAGTTTAACAAGAACGCATTTACAATTCCTGTATTGCAATCGAGTAAGGCAATTAGGTATATGTCTATCCTAATTGCGAATCCGCTCCCCGATGCCCGGGTTTAAGAACTTACTCTATTTAATTCTATATGCAATCTAGAGTTCCCACTTTCGAGTTCAACTCTAGATTCGTAGATAGTATTTCACTATTAGCTACTCAGCAAAATAATTTAAAACAGAATTAAATAAACAACCCAATATGATAAAATCAACTTCGTCAAATTAAACTTCAAACATTAACATTCATGTATACCCATGACCCTAGAACAATAGGGTTCTTAGCCACTCATGTTCATACAATCATCAAAAATTGTATTTTCAAATATAAAATCAATGAATACTAGGAAAGGGATAGAAGAATTGATCAAATCCTCGCTTTTCAGTGTTTTGTGCCTCTCTTCTTCTTTAAATCCGTTCCTCCCTTCAAAAATAGGTTTAGGTTGGCTTTTATATAAGTTGGGGGCGTCTAGGGGTCGAAATAACTGAGTCCTAGTCAAAAAAGGAGAATTCCCGTTGTGAGCGTCCAGGCCAGCGTGGGGCGCTGGACCTGGCGCTCAAACTTCTTTGCTTCTGTAAAGTGCGCCACAGCGAGCGCCCCACGCTGGCTGTGGCGCTCAACTTCCATTTCTGCAATTTTGTTCCGATTTCGCTCCAATTCGCGCCCTTTCGTCCCAAATTGCATCCGAATGATTCCTACACATAGAAATACCAAAATTTAGCACAAACAATCATATTAAACATCTCAAATCGTCGAGACGTGAACAAAATGTGAGGCAATATATACCAAAATATGCATTCATTAAGCCGATTATCAACACCCCACACTTAAATTCTTGCTCGTCCTCGAGCAATGGAACTATCTGAGCACTAAAGATGACTTCACAATTAATTCAATCAATTCACCCTACCTGTTGACTATGATCGATGTCGGCCATTAAGCATGGACACACAAATTTCACATTCTTACCATTTTTGAATAACCCAAGTATACTCAATGTTTTTCAACCAACTCAATCAACTCAAGCAACCTCTCCACAACAACCTTACCTCAAGAGACGACTCGTTACCACTAAGCATCCTCAACTCACGCACTCACCCAACACACAAAAATGTGCAGTATCCCCAATCCGTCATGAAATCAAGTGCCCTCACCACAAGCAAAAGAGTGAATATCACAGTAGTCCACAAATTTGAATGTCATTGAACATAAATTAAGGACATCACACAATTGAACAACATTTACTCACTCTCCCAAAGAATTCATGTGCATCCCGTGGTCGTACCATAAGCTTGCCCGTAGTGTACATCTCTACTAATCTAAGTTAGCTAACTCTAGGATCAATTAGGACTTTAAGGTTGTAATGTAGGCTAAGGGACGGGTAGGATACATTTGGGAGTAGTGACTAACCCTCCTAAGCACTTTAATACACTATACTCATAATTCAAGTGCAATATCTTCTCAACCCATTCACTTGTCATACACCATAAATAACATAACCTCTTTTCCATCAAGCATCTCTATAGATTCACTAGCACTAGTGAGAGAGATTAGGAGGTGTGTATCTTTCTTCATTATTTGAACTTTTGTTTTCCCCCCTTTTTTTTTTGATAACACACTCCATACATTGAAGTTCATAAACTAGTGACCTTTATTCACAATTTTAGTGCACCTTAGGGACCCTTTCATGGTTCCACTCGGAAGCCACTTCCTAATCTCTCACCTTACTACTTTTAGCGACTAAGTGCCTTAGGAGGTTAAGGTTCAACAATCTCACCTTAAGAACAATTAGGAGTACGGCTTGTAATGTGGTTGCCAAGGAAACGGTCTATAGGCTCAAAGGGGCTAGCAATGGGAAAATTTTATCTGTCAGTGACAAGCACCTTTATGGTCAAGCAAGAAACGCCTATGTCATCTCCTAGACTAGCACAACTTAATGATTTCGCGTTGATTAACACACGGGGCAAGTTCTAAACTACACAGGGTAGCACAGAATATTAACAATCCTTACACACACATAGCACTTGACTCACTCAAGACGGTTTTGTGCGACTCTCAAGTCAAGCAAGCATATCAAGTTGAGGATCTTTAAGCAACACTACGCTAGGTGGTATACAAGTCAATCAACTGAGAAAACGGCGTCAAAGAGTAAGCTACTTTAATTTACTTGGGCATTACAATTCAAATCATATACGCAGGAAGACAGAGCGCATGCCCTAACTTAATTTACCAACACCAAACATGTCAACAGTTACCGCAGATCAATCTCAGTTTTCTCCGTTATCCTACTTTAAAAAAGAAATAAAACAAAACACCCGGTTCGAGCTACACCCTTGGAAAAGAACCGGCGTTCAAAGAAAAACCAAGGGATACTACCTAACGATCAAAAGTAAAACAAAGAGAATCTTTTTGGTATTTTTAATCAGACTTTTCATCCCTCAGGAAGTGTCCAATAGATCCATCGTCGGGAAAAGTCTTTGTTTTTTTTTTATTTTATTATTTTATATGTTAGTCTTAAACTAAGCTAAAAGGTGAAAGAGAAAAAAAAATAATTAAAAAAATATAAAATAATAATAACACTAAAAATTTCAATTCAAGGAGTATTCCCTCCACCCCACACTTAAATAAGGCATAGTCCCCGATGCTAAATAAATTCGAAAATAAGGTAAGGTGGGAAGAAAGAACTCCCTATTAGTCGGAGTCTGCCTCATCAAGATGCCAACCAGCGGCAGCAATGTGCGCATCATCATCCCCAAAGGGTACCAAAGCCATTGGTCCCATATCGTCATCATCATCCGCATTATCAGATTCTTCGTCAGTATTTTCATCCTCAGATGGATGAACGGGACTGCCTGGTGCTATGCCCAACATCTCCTTGAAAGAACTGGAGAGATCACTTCGCATCTGTGCGCGCTCCCCATCTGACACCCCAAGCTTGCTCATAATAACATTGAGGGATTTGTAAAGATACCTGTTGAAATTTTCGTCCCTCTCATTCCTAGCAGCTTGGGTGAGCTTAGATGTGGGTTCTAGCATGGATGTGATGTCTAACAATGCTGTGGGTGCCTCCACTACCTCATCATAGCCAGGGTACTCTGGCACCCCACAAGAGAGCATGTATTGTGTTAAGGTGTTGCCGAAGAAAAACCTTTTTATCCTTCCTCCAAAATGGGTGCGGGTCATCTCCCTAAGAATGAGCTCACCCACATTTATGGGGCGCCCGGTCATCAAAAAGTAAATCACACACACTCGAGCTTGAGTGCACTCAGTATTATGTTCAACGGGCATTAATCTAGCTTGCACAAAGTTTTGCCAAACCTTGACCGTTTTGTTGAAGTCAAAATGGAGCATTTCAAGGTAAATATTGCCCTTAGTTCGCGTCCATCTTGCATTAGAATCAACGCTACAAAGAGTGTGACATATTGCTTGGTAGTTTGGACTTTTGACGAACTTTCGAAGCCTTCGTGGATTAGGACTATCCACTCCCAAAAATTGACACAAGGCTTCCCTATCCATTGGAATTTCCTGGCCTCTGACCCACGACATGTCATTTTTCTCGTTCCAGTTAGCATACAACTCTCTTACCATGCTGAGATTCGCCGGGCCCGGACATTCGAGGAGCTTATCCATCTTTTTTGCAATCAATGTAGCAAGTATATCTGGGAAGTTCCGTTCTAAAGCTTTCACATTTATCCCCATTTCAGATACATATCGCCCATATGGAACAAAAGTATCATGCCATTTGATGGCTTCCTCCCGAACAAGTTCCACTCGAGGCCGTGGTGGCTTTTCAGACCCACCAGCCTGTTGCTTTCCTTTGGCTTGTCGGGAGGAGCTCTCGCCTTGCCTGCGTTTCTTTGGAGGGGGAGGAGTAGTGGAGGATTTCCCCACCTCTTTTCCTTTAGCGGCATCGTCACGGGCCATAGCAACCTACACATGATAAACATAAAGATGAGAATGAATCAAGAGACGTTGCCTAAGGTCATCGTGAGAGGCAAGATGACCCCACACTTAAAACCGAAGGTTATGTATAAGCGAATCATAATATTGATCCAATGTGCACCAATGTGTCATCACAAGGCTATAGGTACTTAGACTTCCCTATGCCATAAAATTCAATTAGCCTATCATGGCCGTAACTTAACTATAGTGCAAGCATAACAAAGTTAAAATCTACATTACTACACTAACTACACTTACAAAAGTTTACAACAAGAGACCCCAGACTTCACCCTAAATTCATATAACTACACTCGGCTACTTATACTTCACCGGTGTTCAAATTTACTCTCTTAAGCTTTTTAGCAAACACCTTGTGGGCATCAATTTTTGCTCTTCTATTTCAACAATGGTGGGAGAAGGTGGGCCTCCCAAATTTACATGAAGTAGAGGGAATTATAGTTTACTACTTCAATCACAAATGCTCAACCAAAGTTTTGCACCAATTTTTCGTGTATAATCATTACACCTACCATACCATCCAAATATGTTTAAGAACCTAGGGTGTTGGAAGAAAGGGAGGGGGAGGGGAAGAGATAAGACTGCACTACTCTAAGAACTTCCAAAATACAAGAAAAGAGATAAGAAGAAGAACATACCTTAGAGTCTATAGATGGAATTGAGCAAGATTTATTGAAGAATATTGAAATTTTGAGAGAAAAGGGGAAGAAGAAGATGAAAGCACGAGTGAACTGAAGAATGGGGTTTTTCGGTTATGAGTGTGTATTTAGGTGGGGGAGTGGGTTTGGGTTATTGGGTATGGGTTGGGATGTTAGTGTATATGGGTAATTGGGTAGGGTAATTTTAATTAAATAAAGAAAACGAAAAATAAAATAAAATAAAATTTACCTGAGCCGCCAGCCCATCGCCCCACGCTGGGGCTGGCGCTCGAACTTCTCAGGCACTGGAAAGTGCGCCCCAGGTAGCGTGGGGCGCTGGCCTGGGCGCTCGCATCGGACATTTTTTTTAAAAAAAAAAAATCCCGACTATCCTAGCACTCGATATATACATTACACACATTCTACACAAAAAAATAAAAAAAATAAAAAAATTTGGGTTGCCTCCCAACGAGCGCCTAATTTAACGTCGCGGCACGACTCAACACATGTTTAAGCATCAGTTAAGTCCACTGAGGTCTTGTGACATGCAATGTCACCACCCCAATAATGTTTTATGCTCGGGCCATTTAACAAGAAGGTACCACTTGAGCTCTTATCACGTAGTTCCACCGCTCCGTGAGGCCTCACATTTACCACAACAAAAGGACCTGCCCAACGGGACTTGAGCTTTCCAGGGAATAGCTTCAACCTTGAATTGAATAATAGAACTTCTTGACCCGGCTCAAACTCTCAATGTTGAATGTGTTTGTCATGCCACCTCTTCGTCTTTTCTTTATATAATTTGGCATTTTCATATGCATGCAATCGAAACTCATCAAGCTCGTTGAGTTGCAGCAACCTATTCTCACCAGCTGAGTCCATATCCATATTTAGCTTTTTGATCGCCCAATAAGCTTTATGTTCAAGCTCGACTGGCAAGTGACATGCCTTCCCATAAACTAACATGTACGGAGAAGTACCTATGGGAGTCTTGTATGCAGTTCGATATGCCCATAATGCATCGTCCAGCTTTCCTGCCCAGTCTTTTCTATTTCCACTTACTGTTTTCTCCAGAATCTACTTTACCTCTCTGTTTGAAACTTCTACTTGACCACTTGTTTGGGGGTGATAGGCAGTGGAAACTTTGTGCTTAACTCCATATTTTGCAAGAACATTATTCAGCAATTTGTTACAAAAGTGAGTTCCTCCGTCGCTTATCAATACTCTTGGAGTCCCAAAGCGCATGAAGATGTGCTTCTTTACAAAACTTACCACTACCTTTGCGTCATTAGTAGGCAGAGCAATGGCCTCTACCCAGTTAAAAACATAGTCGACCGCCACCAAAATGTACCTGTGACCATTAGAGTATGGGAACGGTCCCATGAAATCAATCCCCCAAACATCAAAAAGCTCTACTGTCAGAATATTTTGCAAGGGCATCTCGTGCTTCCTTGTGATAGTTCCGGTTCTTTGGCATCTGTCACAATTTTTAACAAAGGCATGTGCATCCTTAAATAATTTTGGCCAATAGAAACCTGATTGTAGCACTTTTTGGGCGGTTCTATCCCCACCGTGATGACCTCCATATGGCGAAGCATGACAGCCATGCAATATTGCATTCATCTCTTCTTCAGGAACACACCTTCGCACCAACTGATCTACGCATTGCCTATATAAGAATGACTCATCCCATATGTAGAGCCTCACATCATGTAAGAATCGTCTTCTATTATCAGGTGTTAATTCTAGTGGTGTCGCCCCACTTGCAATAAAATTTACATAATCCGCATACCATGGGGCTTTACCTGAGATGACTGCTAATAGCTGCTCATCAGGAAATGTTTCTTTGATTGACTCTCCTTCAGCTATATGGTTCCGACTTTCTAATCTGGACAAGTGATCAGCCACTTGATTTTCTGTCCCTTTTCGATCTCGGATCTCTAAGTCAAATTCTTGCAAGAGGAGGACCCAACGAATCAGCCTCGGCTCGGCATCTTTCTTTTCAAACAAGTATCTGATAGCTGAATGATCTGTGTAGATGACAACTTTGGTTCCTACTAGATAAGATCTGAACTTGTCAAACGCCCATACCACTACAAGCAACTCTTTTTCAGTAACTGTATAATTCATCTGAGCTTGATTTATAGTTTTGCTTGCATAATAAATGGAGTGAAATATTTTATCCCTTCTTTGCCCCAAAACAGCTCCGATTGCTATGTCACTTGCATCACACATCAACTCATATGGCAGTCCCCAATCTGGGGTGATGATAATTGGTGCAGTCACCAACCTCTCCTTCAGCTCCTCAAAAGTTTTCAGACATGCATCATCAAACTTGAAGGTGACATCTTTCTCTAGAAGCCTGCATAATGGAGAAGAAATTTTTGAAAAATCTTTAATGAATCGACGATAAAAACCTGCATGGCCCAAGAAACTGCGAATGCCTTTGACGGATGTCGGTGGGGGCAATTTTTCAATTGCCTCCACCTTTGCTTTGTCCACCTGTAAACCATCTTTTGACACCTTGTGCCCCAAAACTATACCTTCACGTATCATGAAATGGCACTTTTCCCAGTTGAGTACCAAGTTTGTCTCTTCACACCTAGCTAGCACTTTATCAAGGTTCGTTAAACAATTATCAAAAGAACATCCAAACACAGAAAAATTATCCATGAATACTTCTACAAATCTTTCAACCATGTCAGTAAAAATAGCTATCATACACCTTTGAAAAGTCGCAGGTGCATTACAGAGACCAAAGGGCATTCTCTTGAACGCATACGTGCCATAGGGACATGTAAATGTGGTTTTCTCTTGGTCCTCTAGGGCTATAGCAATCTGATTATACCCCGAATAACCATCTAGGAAATAGTAGTATTCCTGTCCTGCTAACCTATCAAGCATTTGGTCAATAAAGGGGAGGGGGAAGTGGTCCTTTCGGGTGGCTTTGTTCAATTTTCTATAATCTATGCAAATTCTCCACCCAGTGACAGTACTTGTAGGAATTAAGTCATTATTTTCATTAACCACTACAGTCATCCCCCTTTCTTTGGCACACATTGAACGGGGCTTACCCATTTGCTATCAGAGATTGGGAATACAATACCTGCATCAAGCCACTTAATCACTTCTTTTCTTACCACCTCTTTCATGATTGGATTTAGGCGGCGTTGTTACTCTACACTTTGCTTGTGTACATCCTCCATGAGGATTTTATGCATGCAGAAAGCTGGACTAATGCCTTTGATGTCAGACATCGTCCACCCAATTGCTCGCTTGTGCTCACGTAGCACTCTCAACAACTTTTCTTCCTGCAATTTAGACAAGTCAGAAGAAACAATAATAGGTAAAGTGTCAGAACTTCCCAAATAAGCATATTGAAGGTGAGGGGGTAGGGGTTTAAGCTCCAATTTTGGAGCTTCTTCAATTGACGGCTTTGGAGGGGGGCCACTTGGCCTATTCAGGGGCTCAAACAGGTTTATTCCTTGCATGTAAGCACATGATGCATCTAGGATATGCATCATCTCCTCAACCTCATCATCAATATCCAAGCTATCAAACATCATGATTGCTTTTTCTAGAGAATCGTCTAGATATACAATCGTGTCAAGAAGTTTCTCATCCACCTCCACAACAGATATCATAGAGAGCTCCTCATAGTGGCGGGGAAGTTGGATCGCTTTGTATACATTAAAATCTGCTTCCTCGTTGTCCACCCTCATAATTATTTTTCCCTCTCTCACTTTAATTATTGCATCACCAGTAGCCAGGAGAGGTCGTCCCAATATGATTGGAACTTGTTCATCAGCCTCAAAATCAAGAATAATGAAGTCAGCTGGGAAGATAAATTTTCCAATTTGCAGCAATACATCTTCAATTACTCCTTCAGGGTAGGCTATGGACCTATCAGCTAATTGCAACATCACAGTGGTTGGTCTTGGAGCTCCCAGACCCAATTGCTTAAATAATGACAAGGGCATTAAATTTATGCTTGCCCCCAAATCACAAAGGGCACGACCCACGTTAATATTACCAATTTGTACAGGGATGGTGAAGCTGCCAGGATCCTTAAGCTTTTGAGGAAGCTTGTTTTGGACCCTTGAAGTGCACTCCTCAGTAAGTGCAACTGTTTCGAACTCAGTCAATTTCCTCTTGTGAGCCACTATATCTTTTATGTACTAAGCATATTTTGGGATTTCACGAAGTACATCCACCAACGGAATATTCAATTGAACTTGGCTTAACATAGAGAGAAATTTATTGAACATGTGATCATCATTCTTTTTCTGCAATCTCTGAGGGAAAGGTGGTGGTGGCCTTGCAGCCTCCACTGGCTCTGAACTTGCATCATTTTTCTTTGACTCGTGTATTGCCTTAGGGATTAGCTCCCTCTCACGTATAAGACTATTCTTTCTATTCTTTGGCACTTCTTCTAGTTCCCTCCCGTTTTTGAGTGTAACTGCATTAACTTGAGGGTTCTTCTCTGTATCACTGGGAAGCGCGCCTGCAGGTCTAGTATTTTGATTTGCTGCTAACTGTCCCATTTGCCTCTCAAGATTTCTGAAATCGGTCCTGAGTTGTTGATTATCAAGCAACAACTTCTTCAGCAAGTCATTCGTACTCTCTTCTGTTTGTAGGGGTGGTCTCTAAGGTTGATTAAAATTTCCTTGGGGCCTATACTGGTTCTGATTCTGTTGATTTCCTCCCCATGAGAAGTTAGGATGATTCTTCCAATTTGGATTGTAGGTATTCCCATATTGCGCATGCTGATTCATTGGACCCCTGCTTTGTTATCTCACATAGTATATAGACTCAGGATTCGTGGGGCACATGTCACTCATATGACTGTCACCACATAGTTCGCAACAAATAGACATCTGTTGTACATGTTGCATTTGTTGTGTTTGTTGCGTGGTCATTCTATTCATCTGATTTGCCAATTTTGCTATATCGGCTCTCATGGCGGAGAAATCATCAAGCGCAATCAACCCGGCTGCCTTCTGTTTAATTGCCCTTCTTGAATCCCCCTCTCCTTGCCAATTATGGTCATTGGCAGTGAAGTTATTTAGCAAGAGTTGTATTTCACTATACGGCCTCGCCATGCAACTACCCCCACAAGCTGAGTCAAGATTCATTTTTGATGCTTCATCTAACCCATCAACAAAAGTGTGACCCAATACCTCATCAGTCTGACAATGATGCGGGCAGTCTCTGAGTAGCTTCTTGTATCTTTCCCAAGCTTGACGAAGTGTCTCGCCATCCCGTTGTTGGAACCCAAGAATTTGGCTCCTCAGCGACTTTGTCTTCTTAGTTGGGAAAAACTTGATTAAGAATTTCCTTGCTAGATCATCCCAAGTGTGGATTGAGTTCGCGGGCTCCTTTTGCAACCATTCCTTAGCTTCCCCCAACAGTGAAAAAGGGAATAGTGTCAGCCTGACATAGTCCTTGGAGACGTTCGGATAATTGTAAGTGTCCGTGATTTCCAAGAAGTTCTGAATATGCCTCTGCGGGTCCTCATGAGATAGACCCACATATTGTCCTGTGGACTGAATCAGCTGTACCATGTACTGTTTGAGTTCAAAATGCCCAGTGATATCAGGCTTCACAATAGCCTGAGTCATATTCGCAAGATTGGGCCTTGCGGCTTCAATCACCGGACGTTCTTCATTACCTACCATCTCTATTGGTTGTGGTTGAACTACGATGTCCAACTCTCTTTCTATTCTCGTTCTAGCTTCGAGTTCCCTTCTCACTCTATGTAGTGTTCGTTCGATTTCTGGATCAAGAGGAATGAGGTTGTTTGCACTTCTACTCCTCCGCATTCAAGAGAAGATCCTGCGTTAACACAAACAAGGCAAACTGAAAATTAAAACTTGAACAAATAACTAATAAAAGCTTAAGTTAGTCAAGTAGCTAATTTCTAAGTCCCCGGCAGCGGCGCCAAAAACTTGTTGGGAACAAACACACTCACGCAAGTATACGTGGTCGTCAAGTAATAAAGTAGTGAATAAAGTATCGTTCCCACGAAGACTTATGATTAACTTTTGACTAACTCAAACTCGAATAGCTTATCGATTCAAAATATTTCTGACAAAATATATAATTTTCTAAATTACTACCTAAAGGCTATCAAGTAATGAATTACTAAGAATCAAACACAACACTTAAATAGTTTTGAATAACAATCAATAGGATATAATATTTCAGGGTCACGGGTTATCTAACAATCATGTTGCATTCTTAGTTTAAAATAACTAATTGATTTATCTGGATTGTTGATTCATAGGGTTGATATTACTCGTAAGCATCTATCGAGTCCTTACTCGCCTATTCAAGATAACTTAATACCTATATGTCTATGGAATTAAGTTTAACAAGAACGCATTTATAATTCCTGTATTGCAACCAAGTAAGGCAATTAGGTATATGTCTATCCTAATTGCGAATCCGTTCCCCGATGCCCGGGTTTAAGAACTTACTCTATTTAATTCTATATGCAATCTAGAGTTCCCACTTTCGAGTTCAACTCTAGATTTGTAGATAGTATTTCACTGTTAGCTACTCAGCAAAATAATTTAAAACAGAATTAAATAAACAACCCAATATGATAAAATCAACTTCGTCAAATTAAACTTCAAACATCAACATTCATGTATACCTATGACCCTAGAACAATAGGGTTCTTAGCCACTCATGTTCATACAATCATCAAAAATTGTATATTCAAACATAAAATCAATGAATACTAGGAAAGGGATGGAAGAATTGATCAAATCCTCGCTTTTCAGTGTTTTGTGCCTCTCTTCTTCTTTAAATCCGTTCCTCCCTTCAAAAATAGGTTTAGGTTGGCTTTTATATGAGTTGGGGGCATCTAGGGGTCGAAATAACCGAGTCCTAGTCAAAAAAGGAGAATTCCCGTTGTGAGCGTCCAGGCCAGCGTGGGGCGCTGGACCTGGCGCTCAAACTTCTTTGCTTCTGTAAAGTGCGCCACAGCGAGCGCCCCACGCTAGCTGTGGCGCTCAACTTCCATTTCTGCAATTTTGTTCCGATTTCGCTCCAATTCGCGCCCTTTCGTCCCAAATTGCATCCGAATAATTCCTACACATAGAAATACCAAAATTTAGCACAAACAATCATATTAAACATCTTAAATCATCGAGACGTGAATAAAATATGAGGCGATATATACCAAAATATGCATTCATTAAGCCGATTATCAGTAAGTGCAATTCTATGTATCCCCGGGGGCGGCCCAAGAAGATTGGTGGCCTAAAACCAATTTTTAATTTGGGGCCTTTCAAAAGGAAAAAAAATTTATCATAACATCGATGATTCATTCCGATATTCCTACACATAGAACAACACAATTTAGCGCAATTGTCGCACAATAACTCACTTAAACCAACAAAATATAGGGCGAGTGATGTGCTAAAAGTATAGAATTTTGGCCTAACATCAGTTGTTGATAGTTTCTTTTATAAATAATTTAGTCTCTTCTAAGATATTGTTGATCTTAGATAATAGAACCAAATTCATATAGATACCTCACTAATGATGTCACTCGTAAAATTTAAATAATGAAAAGTTTTATATTCGCGACAAGGGTTTAGGGGGAGTGATTCTCTTTCTGCATTTTTTGCTCAAACGGTTACATCACTACTAAATTAAAAGTTATCTTGAATTTTTATAAAATATTTTATTTTTTATTTTAACATACCCAATATATTTAGACTCTGCCTCTAAAGATTGTTGTGAGATGTATTTGATCCAACTTACCTTAATTAAATATATTTGGTTCGAGTCCTGTGGTTAAAAAAAATCTTGTTAAAGCGTGTTCTCTCGTTTACTAGGTCTTACGCAGTACGAATCTAGATTAGTCGGGGTCTCAATACAAATATGAGTAGAGAAACAAAAGAAAAATTTGGGGCCCTCAAAATTTGGGGGCCTAAAGCCTTTGCTTTAGTGGCTTGACCCTTTGGCCGCCCCTGTGTATCCCTTGATTCTACTCTCTAAAATTCTCCGTGATTCGGGGTCTTGAGAAGCGTCTTTCTCAAATGTGCGATGATGCGGACCTCCTTGTGATGTATTTAATCGCCAAGAACGTCGAGCAGCACTTTGTTGTTACGGTTTGATCTTCGGGAAGAACTCCTTTGTTGAAGAACTATGCACTTGATGATTGATCTCTCTGTTTGTGGATGCCTTCACCAATTGCGGAATGTTCTTCTCCAACTTTGAATGTCCTCTGAGAGTTATGTAACCTCTCTATTTATAGTTGTAGAGGATGGACAGTCCAGCTATATATGAACTCTCTTGCTTGATTCTGATTGCCCGTATCATTTTAGCCACTTGGCGACCTGTGGTTAGTTCTTGCTTTTTGACTTGGATTGCCGCATCATTTAACACGTGACGTCATCTTTTTAGCTTGCAATTTGACTATATATGCCATGTCACTTGACACATGGCATGAGTCTGGGCCTTAAGATGAAATGAACCTTGGGCTCGAAAATAATAAAATGGACTAATTTAACGTGTAAAGCCCAAATTAATTATTTAACCCAATTAAATTTAATCCAAATTTTGTATGGATTAGACCCAATAATTTTTATATATCTACAGATGTCCCCTACTTCAAGGCTTGTCGGGGTGTAGGCTTGCTGAAACGAACGACAGAAGAACAATTCAATTTCTTCGGTCCGGGGTACCGCGCAATCCGTTTAGATCTATTGAAGTACCAGAGAACATTGATATTTTTGTTTCAGCACTTGTGGTGACTTCTACCGGTCAAATCTGAACTTTTATTCAGTTGCACATTTATGTGAAGTGCTAAATACAAGCTCTAAGCAAAAACTAACCTTCCAATACTTCAGGTGTAGAACACGTGTGTGCAATGTAATTTGGTTTGGAAGTAGCAATTGCAAACTATAGTAATGAAAAATTCTTGCAAATTGTCAGACAATTTTCCATGTTTGTCTCACGTTAGACCTCTTTCCATTTTCACCAAGAGAAAACAAGGAAAAAATATTTCTCGACCTTGTAGGGCAAGGCAATATTTTTTCTTCTAGGATTCTAACTCTTTGTTTTGTTCACTTATAACTCAGACTTTGTTAGATCCCTTTTCCAAACTTGGCATGTATTGTGCAAGATTCATCATTAACTTTGCCATAACTTTTATTGTATCTTAGGGTGGAAACAACTCGGCTAATAATTCACATAAGAATTAGAATACTTAACGCCGCCTATTTAAGCAGCCATCCTTTGGTGTATGTTTTCACGGTGCAAAATTCTTGGAGAGAAGCTGTCTCTCACCTTTGCGCACTTGCGGTGAAATATTTACATCTCGCCATAGGAGAGTCCAAATCATGGGCGGCCTGATTCTATAGAAACCAGACGTAGAGTGGGGCAAAGTATCTAAAACAAAATCAGATCCAAACTCCTTCTGGATCAGCTAGAGTTAAATTTCAAAAATGATCTACTGGCCTGGCCTGTAAAGCTGACACCATCGCGCACTATCGCCAAAAAAGTCATACTATGGTGTACGAGTGTCGAAAGCACAAGCCGTTTGATTCTTATGAAAGTATACACAAAGGGCTACAATATATCTAATAATAGGAGCAAAAGACCTTCTGTATCATCTCAGGTAAGATTTTAAATTTTTGCTTAAGATTCTGCCATGTTTGATTTTGCAGATCATGCGCCT
The DNA here is from genome assembly GCF_000390325.3 of Nicotiana tomentosiformis. Classification (NCBI taxonomy): domain Eukaryota; kingdom Viridiplantae; phylum Streptophyta; class Magnoliopsida; order Solanales; family Solanaceae; genus Nicotiana; species Nicotiana tomentosiformis. The sequence goes on from NC_090817.1 coordinate 119,923,330, forward strand.
TCACAAAAAGAGCCATATCTCATTGTTGGAACGTCCAAATCATGAACCGCTTGATTCTACTGATCCAAACTCCTTCTGAATTGTCTGAAATTTATTTTTGAAATTGATATACACGTCTGACCCGTTGATCTCATAGCTCTGCGCACTCTCGGCAAAAAAAAATCGTATCTCGAGATAGGAGCATCCAAATCACACGCCATTTGTGGCGTTGAAAATTAGACTCCTGGAGCTAAGACATATGTAGAAATTACAGTTAGACTATTCCTAGGTTTTCCTAGATAATTTGTTGAATCTGGAACACGAGTTCTGATGTGTTGGCTCCTTCATCTTTGCACGCTCTTGCTAAAAAATGCATATCTTGAGATAGGAGCATCCAAATTATGAGCTGTTTATAACGTTGGGAAGAAGACTCGGAGATATACAACATATATAAAACTCGAAGTTCCAGCCCTTTTGATTCAGTCGCAAAAAATCTTTGAATCAAGCGCTAAAATCGAGAAGATTGTTCGGGCAGCAAACTTCTATTTCCTTTTTTTTGTTTTGCAGGTTTGGAGAAGATATACATGGCGAGTTCTCTAATCCGCATCATGAGAAGAAGTGGATGATCGACACTCTCTTTTTTTATTGGCGAAAAGGTGCATGAAGCATATGATCCATCAAGATTTGGCAGAGAAGTGCATGTCACAATGTTCACCATCCGCATTGAAGCGTCGTGTCATTGACACCGGTTCTTGTTGCTGAGCGAAATCTCTGTGCCATTGTACTTATTGCTTGTGCGTGGCTGGTGGAACTTCTGGTTTCGGATACTCAACGACTTAACTCATAGTCGAGGCTAGAGATTAATGAGGCTCCCAAATTTTAATTTTCCCTTTCCATGCTGATTAGTTTTAATCAAACTTTTTGTTACTCATGCTAACCTTTTTTTCTTCTTTTCTTTCCTTAGAATGTGGGGTTGTGGAAAAGTATTCATGAAGTAGCAGAACCACTAAACGAAATCAGCTATAGCCCATGAAGTATTGGTTTCTGAACTGAGCTTTGCACCGTGGACACCAATCAATCATGTGAAATCAAAAGCTTCTTGTCATCTGCATCGATATTGTGAAATTGAAGTATCGTGTTGCTGAAACATTATGCTATTGGCACCAAGGACTCCCAAAATATTTTTTTTTGCAGGATTTTGAGAGAGTTCCAGAGATCTTGATATCCCTAGGAGTGTCTAAACTGCAATCCACTTGATTCTACAGAATCAAAACTTGCACCATAGCATCATATCCAAAACTTAGGGCCAAATTTCATCAGGACATGTCGGAATGAACTTTCGAAGGTGATGCACAAGTCTATCATTTCGACTTCACAACATTGCATGTTGTCATCGGAAGTACATATCTCAAACTGGGAACATCCAAATAGTGAGCCGTCTATATCGGCCGCAATGTTATTTTGACGACGCTCCTGATGTCTATCTTGCTACTTTTCTGCTTTGTATATTCTCATCGAGAAATTTATATCTCGAGCTTCAGGTGTCGGAATCGCGATCCATCTATACTATTGGAAAGAAAACTCCAAAAATCACAATATCTTTAAATAGCATGGCAAAAATCCTTTCAGAACGCCTGCCATAATATTTTGAAGTTGCTACAGACAACTGCCGCACTTGATTTCTAGATTTGCGCACTCTAGATAAAGAAAGTCATGTCTTAGGCTAGAAAGATCGAAATCACAAGACATTTGCGCCAATAGAAAGAAGACTTAGAGATAAGAAAATTCTCAAAATATCACAGAAATATTCCTTCCAGATTGACCGCAACAATTTCTTGAAATTGATCTAGACGTCTACCTTGCTGCTTTTCAGCTTTGCACGCTCCAAGCGAAAAATTCATATCTCGAGATAGGAATCTCCAAATTGCGATCCGTTTGTGCCAAAGCTGCATCACATTTGAATTTAATGGCAGAAATCCTTTTGGTATGGAAACAGAAAATTCTCAAAGTCGACCTAGCTGCAGTAAACTTTCAGATTCGTGTAGTTCCGGCGAAAAAAATCGTATCTTGAGCTAGGAGTCTCCAAATCACAAACGGTTTGTATTGTTGGAAACTAGACATCCGAATCTACAACATAAAAAACTATTAGGGGCATAACATATTTCATATGGATCGCGATATATTTTCAAAGTTGATCTAGTCGTCTATTGAGCTCGCTTTCCATCTCTATGCTCTCTGAGTTGTCATGAGAGTGTTGTTTTTTTTTTTTCTTCTAGAAATTGACTTTACTATCTTGCATATAGTAACTTTGACTATCATGCTTCATAAATCTTATCTCGTCGTTTTCTTTTGTAGACTCACAAAGAAGCTCAAAGGATCCAGATATCAGACTGAGGTGTCATACAAGATGCGGAGCCACCCCTTCACCAACTGTTGCACTTGATTTGTTGATAATATTGAAGTTCATCAACGGCGGCTCCCATGGTGATTGAAGATTGTTTTTCAAGAGAGACGGCTTCTCATATATGTGACATTCAACCAACACTTGCACAAGATAAGCAAACTATCATGCTCTTGACCTAACAACAAGATATGTGGTCAAGAGATCATCACAACTATTGAACGCAAGAGACATACATCGAGAATGGCATTAAATGTGGAGACGTAATACGAACTTGGAAAAGCATTTAAGACGTGTCAGCAACAAAGCCTAGTTTACGATCATCTTCGTGATTTAGGCTTTTGTATAGAAAAATGTCTAGTTCCTTTTGGCTCTACATTGGATGTATCAACTTTTGTACTATTGAAGCAATAAAATATCTTTTGTACTTCAACGCAAATCATCTTTTTTTCCGCATAGATATGTGCCTCTACACTTGAAGAATTTATGTGATGATCCCATAAGCCAAACCCTTTTTTTTTAAACTCATGCAACTAAACTTAGAATGAAAGTCTAAGATGCCTGCGTACTTCGGTGAAGAAGATCAAGTCATAACGTAGTTCAGAGTGATGAGTTTTTTTTAATGTTCTATTTTTTTTTCCTAGGTCGCCTCTCGTGAGGTTTTCAACCTAGCAGACTTTTTTTTTTTACTTTTGCCTAGGCCGTCTCTTTTGAGGTTTTCAACCTAGCAGATTTTTCTTTTTGGCCGTACACAGTTTAGACTTATGCAGGCCAAGAGTGTAGCAACGTGCAGTTTAGGCTCATGCATCAAGGAGCGTCGTGACTTGCAGTTTAAGCTCGTACGTCGAAGAGCATAGGTGAATTTCATGGGAAGTATTGCTTCAGATGTTTTCCGTCAATCGGACCAACTCTAAGACCATCCTTATCAACAATTTTATATGCGCCACTTGAATAGGTTTCCTTCACAACATATGGCCCATCCCATTTTGAGGTAAACTTGTCGCCTATGCGTTTGTTGAGGATTATAGGTCATCGAACAGCTAGAACTAAATCTCCCACTGGGAATGATCGTGGCTGCACTTTCTTGTTGAAGGCTCTAGCTAGTCGAGCTTGATAGCACTCTAATTTTTATTGCGCTTCCAATCTTTTCTCATCCAATGCCTCTAAATCTGCTAGGCAAAGTTGAGCATTCTCTTCGGACGTGAGTCCTTCTTGGATCGTGATCCGCAATGATGGAATTTGTTTCTCCAACGGAAGGACTGCTTCTATGCCATACACCAAAGAGTAAGGAGTTGCTTGTGTAGCAGTTCTGAAGGTTGTCCGGTATGCCCACAAAGCTTCACCAATTTTCTCATGCCAGTCTCTCTTGTTCTTTGCAACAACTTTCTTCTAAAGGTTACCAAGCGTCTTGTTAAAAGCTTCAGCAAGGCCATTGGCGGGTGCATTATACATTGAAGACTTATGTTGCTCAAAACCAAATTTCTCGCATAGACTCCTCATGAGCTTGTTGTCAAATGGCATTCCATTATCAGTGATTATGTATCTTGGTATGCTGTACCTAAAAATTATGTTCGACTTGATAAAATCGGCAACCATTTCCTTTTTACTTCCTTAAGTGGAACAGCTTCAGCCTATCTAGAGAAGTAGTGTGTAGTAGTCAATATATATATATATATATATATATATATATATATATATGTCCATTTGATGACTTTGGAAGCGGTCCAACAACGCCAAGTCCCCATGCATCAAAAGTCCATGAAGCTGCAGTTGGATGAAGAAGATCTGGAGGTTGGTGGATATAGTTGGCATGGAATTGAAATACTTGACATCTTTTGGCATGTTCCAAGTAATCCTTCACCATTGTCGGCCAGTAGTAGCCCATCCTTTTGATGCGAAAATGGAGTTTAGGACCAGATTGGTGTGCTCCACATGAGCCAGAATGTACTTCCTCCATCGCTTGGTGGGCTTCTTCTTTGCCAAGACACCGCAAGAATAGTCCTTCAAAAGAGCAGTGAAATAATGTCCCCTTGTAGAAGATGAATCGTGGTGCCCTTAGCTTGATGTCTGTTCTTTGTCGCGGATCCTCGGGTAACTTTCCATGTTTAAGGTACTCTATCAATGGTTTCCTCCAATCCTCTTCTTCAATCACCCCAACAGACGTATGATGACTTTCGTTGATTTGAAGATCAAGAAGTCTAGGAATGACCTATCGATGACACACATGTACCTTTGTTGACTCATTCTCTCCAAGTGCCATCGTCATGGCCAAGTTAGCCAAAGCATCAGCCATGCGATTTTCTTCTCTTGGGATGTGGTTTAAGAACACTTGGTCGAATCTTTCAAGTAAACCAGAAGCATATTGATGGTATGGCTAGAGATCTTCCTTCTTTACCTCGTAACTCCCCAATAGTTGGTTGATGATCAGCTTAGAGTCGTCGTTGATTTGGAGCATGTTTCACCTAAAACAAAGGAGAATGGCAAGTCTTGTCTTTCTGGTAAGATCAACACAATACCTGCCCCCGTGCCATTACGACGTGTATATCCATCAAAGAACATTGTCCATTATTCTTCAATGAAAAAAACATCTTCATCCGAAAACTCATCTAAAATCTCCCATTCCGCCGGAAAAGAGTGATCAGCTAGAAAATTGGCTAGTGCTTGTCCTTTCACAGCCTTTTGAGGTGTGTATGTGATCTCATATTGGTTAAATAATATGGACCATCTTGCTAGGCATCCCGAAAGAACAAGTCGAGTCATCACGAACTTCACAGAATATGCTCGAGAGATGAGTTTGACGTTGTATGCTTTAAAATAATGTTTTAGTTTCTTTATTGCATAAAGTAACGCTAAGCATATTTTATCAACAGGCGTGTAGTTCAACTAAGTTCCTATCAAAGTTCGGCTGAGGTAGTACAAGGCTTGTTCCTTTCCTTCATCATTCTCTTGAGCAAGTAGTTCCCCAAGTGAGCGTTCTTGTGCCGCAATGTAGAGTATCAATGGCTTCCCAAGCATTGGTGCCCCTAACACAGGTGAATTCACCAAGTGTCGTTTGATGCTTTCAAAAGCATTTTTGACATGACTGATCCCAATGAAAAGGGATATCCTTCCTCAATAGATTATTGAAAGGTTGACATCGTCTGGCCAGATTAGAGATGAACCTCCGTATGAATGCTAAGTTTCCCCGTAGACTTCGAAGCTCCCTCAAGTTCTTTGGCTCGGGCATTTTTTGATTGGCATCAATATTTACGGGATAAACTTCAATTCCACGATAGCACATAATGAAGCCAAGAATTTTTCCTGAGGTAACTCCAAATGCACACTTGAGTGGATTCATCTTTAGGTCAAATTTTCTTAACCTTTGAAAAACAATTCGAAGGTCTTCAAGGTGGTAACGCCTACTCTTCGTCCTCACCACCAAGTCATCGACGTAGCATTCAACCTTCTGATGAAACATGTCGTCAAATATGTTTTGCATCGCGCATTGGTAGGTGGAACCAACATTCTTCAGACAGAAGGGCATCACTTTGTAGCAGTATATCCCTTTTGGATTTCAGAAAGAAGTACACTCTTCGTCTTTTAGAGACATTCTGATTTGATAGTATCCGGAGGACCCATCCATGAATGACATAGCTTCATGCCCTATTGTAGCATCAACCATAAGTTCAATAATTGGTAGCGGAAAGTCATCTTTCGTACATGCCTTGTTTAGGTCTCTAAAGTCAACACAAACACGTATTTGATCATTCTTCTTCTTGACATGTACAATATTCGATATCCATGATGGTTACTTCACCTCTCAAATAAATCCCGCCTCGATGAGCTTGTTGACTTCGACTTCAATTTGTGGTACTAGCTCGGGTCAAAACATGTATTGTGGCTGCTTCACAAGGCGTGCTCCACCTTTGATCCCTAAATAATGAACGACTACCTTAGGACTAAGACCATGCATTTCTTTATACGACCAAGCAAAGACCTCTTTATACTCGGTCAATAACTTGGAGTATTCCTCCTCCTCCTGAGGTGTAATAAGCACACTAATGAAGGTGGGGCGTGGATATTCCGGAGTGCCTAAATTGAGTTCCTTAAGCTCATCCATAGTTGATTGACCGCTATCTTTTAGTTGAGGGAGAGCCTCGTGGACTTCATCATCAACGTCAAGGCATGGGCTATCTTCCACAGTTATGTGATAAGATGTTTCCACAAAGTCTGACTTTTCTCTTCGACTTCCTTGGATGGTCGGCCTGGCTTCTTTCTCTTTCCTTGCTTCTTTAGGAGGCTGGCAAGTGTAAACAATGGTTATCCTTTGCACCTTCAATAGACCAACTGTGGATATTGACAAAATAGACCTCATCTTCATACGTGATGGGACAGCACTATAGATTTCTTTGTCACCAACAACTTTAAAATGATCTGCTCCTCATGGATTTGCTCCTTATGTTTTGACAGTATCTTTCTAGATGGTGACTTCCTTGTGGTTCCGAGGCGACAAAAGAAGGAGGTCTTTGAGGTAGTAGAAACTTCTTTTAGATGTTTTGAAGATACACGTTCACCTTTGTGACCTAGCCTTTCAAACACCGAGACCGGAGGGGTTGAGCCTCCAATGCGATCAAACACTGAAGCTCGTTGTTTTATTTTCTTGCCCTTAACTTCCTTCATCTTCTCTACCGAGGTGTGTTATGATGAAGCTATCTTTTTGCTTCTCTTAGATGAAATTCGAAGAGGCTCTGCCAAACTAAATCACAACCTAAACTTTGGAGTGGCGACGCAGTGCCCTTGCTTTCTCAACTTCATTTGGGACTCATTAAGCCCATGTATCTTTTTACCAGTGACTTCGTCTTTGAGTTCTCCTAGTCTTGATGGATTGGAGAAGCCATAACCAAACTTTTCAAGCAGTATGACGGCCTTAAGATCATACTGCCCTTTTATTTTATCAGCTTGGAGATTTCCTTTAGTAGACTCACAAGTCACGTATGGGATTTGTGCAACTAGGACAGTCATATGCTCCTTCAAATGTTGGATATCTTTGTGACTCATTTGCTTCTTGGAGTACATTCATGTAGCAAAGGTTGCCCTTTCTTTCGACACTTGCGTGGAAGATAGCGAAAAACTAGATGCTCCTTATCAGTCTTTGTCTGTATGTCACCTTCAGATGATGATAACTTAATGGAGATTTCTTCAGTTCTCTTCTTAGGCAGCTTGGTGGTAGTCCATTGAGCCTCATTTTTTTCTTCTGACTTGACATCAACTTCGTTGACTGATGATGGTTTCTCCATACTCGGTTCACAAGAATCTAGGTAGAATTTTGCATCTGCAAAGTATGACTCTGTCTTAGTGAAAGGATTGATGTTTACATCAATTTTGACTATCTATCCATCCCTTATGTACTTCAGACATTGATGCAAAGTAGACGATACCACTCTATTCTCATGAATCCAAGGACGTCTGAGCAATAGGTTGTATGATGTTTTAGCATCTATGACGTGAATCAAGGTGTTTGACTTTATCTCACCAACGGATAATTCCACGCGGATCATACCTATGGCTCGTTGTCCTCCTTGGTTGAAACCTTGGATTGTTAGGTTACTTTTGGATAGCTCATCGATAGAGATCCCAAGTCTTTTTAGCACCATCTTTGGCATGATGTTGACAGCCGAACCATTATCAACAAGTATGCGATTGAGATGTTGTTCCCGAATGGCCCCTACAATGAACAAAGGTTTGTTATGTGGCCTAGACCCCAGCAACAAGTCATCATCTGTGAAGGAAATTGTTGCACAATATGTGACAACTTTTCCGTTATCGTGATATTCTTGTGTTTTCATTGGAGCGAGCTCATCGTTTCTTTTCTTTGTTTCATCAGTACTAGAAACTACATGAGTTGCACCAACGCGGCCTCCATGAAGGAATTTTTCAGGAAAGAATTCATGCAATGTGATGGGCTTTCGGAACTTCGGCGATAAGGCATCGTTAATCTTCTTGCTAATAGAAGATTTGATAATTCTTGGTGGTCGTAGCTTATCCACATCGCTTATTTTTTCTCTTGGCTTAGGAAGTGGTAGCCTCAAAACTTCTTGATGTCTTCGTTTCTTATGAGTGACTAGAGTCCAATCCTCATCGTCTTTGTCTTTGGACTGAGTGTCCAGCTCTAGTGAACCTTTAATAGTTTTCCCTAGAAGATCGATCAACTTCAACGAGCTCGAAACTTCCAAATTGTAAGAAGGCAGTGCTTGACGCGTTCTGCAACCTTCAACACTTATTTTCCTTGAGCGAGATACTTGCATGATTTGCTTCTGTTGTTTCATCCATGTCTATGATGATTTTTCCTTCACTTACAAGAGCTATGATTTTCTCCTTTAGGATAAAGCATTTCTCTGTAGGGTGGCTAATGACGCGATGAAAATTGTAGTATTTCGGATCGCCAAATTTACCAATTTCCTCAGGCCTTTTTTATTCAGGGAGATCGATGACTTTCTTAGTCAACAATTCATCGAGGATCGTGGGTATGTCTGAATCTGGAAATGGATAAACCTTCGCCTCCAATTCCTTCAAGGTTGGACTACATTTCTCCTCTTTGGGATATTGACTCGGGGTCTTATCCTCCTTGACCTTTTGCTTAGTCGTGACTTTCACAGAAATTGCTTTCACCACCATAGATTCTTTGGTTTGGTTCTTTGATGCAACATTTTTCTTGAACTCCTTCTGATCAGCGAATGGAGATGCATTTCCATGGCTTGCGATGCTTAACTCCATGTCGTGAGCTCGCGTTGCAAGTTTTTCAAAAGTTCGCGGTTTGATCCCTTGTAGGATGTACAAAATGCCCCAATGCATTCCCTGAATGCACATATCCATAGCAGATATTTCTGAAAGGCGATCCTTGCAGTCCAAACTTAATGCCCTCCAACGATTAATGTAATCCACCAGGGGCTCGTCCTTCCTTTGCTCGGTGCCTGTCAACTATATCATGCTTACAGTTCTTCGGGTACTGTAATAACGATTGAGGAATTCCTTCTCAATTTTCTCCCAACTATCAATGGACCCGGGCTCCAAATTAATATATCAGTCAAATGCGTTCCCTTTCAGCGAACGAACAAACTGCTTTACCAAAAGGTCACCATGCATTCCAGCATTGCTACAAGTCTCGACAAAGTAGGAAATATGTTGCCTTGGATTTCCTTTGCCATCAAATTGATGCAGCTTTGGTGGTTGATAATTTGTTGGCATAGTTAGACAATCAATCCTCTTAGTATAAGGCTTAGAGTAGTACAATGAACTTTGTGACGGTCCGCCGTATTGAGCTCTGATGGTGTTTGTTATCATGTCTTGCAATTGTTGGACAGATAATGCCGTAACCGAAGTGGATTGTTGTTCCCTCTGAATGCTGAACTTGAAAAGAGATTCCTCAACAGCCGTTTTTTGCGAGGTGAAGACAAGTGAACGAGGAGGGACGTGGCTTGACTCTCCAGGTACATAGGCCTCCAGTTTGTTCATGAGTTGAGCGATTTGAAGGTCTTTGTCTTCAACAGATTTCTTCAAGACTTCTATAGTCTGTTCCATCATGGCAAACTTTTTGTCCACGTTAGTTACTTCGGTCATTAAAGCATTGACTTTCGTTGAAACCGGAGAATCCACTAGATCCTCAAGTTCACTAAGGTTGGAGGTTGTTTGAGAAAGTTCGTCAAATAGCGAGAATGGGGTGTTGCTCCCAAAGATTGTGGTTGCAGACGTCATGTGAGATCTTCTCTTCTTTGCCATCTCCAAGGAGACGAAGTATTCTGATCCATCCAAGCCACTAACTTGCTTCGAGTGATTGGGCCAATATGACTGAGCTCAGCTGATGCGACATCAGTAGTATCTTTGCATGAAACATCACACTTGCGGAAGGCCATTGTAGCAGTAGATCTGAAGTTCATAGTTTTCAACTTGCAAGAAGGAGAGATGAAGGGAAGAATGGGTCCCACTGGGCATGCCAAAATTTGTTCGCAACAAATTTTCGTAGTCCGGAAAATAAACTGCAATAAAAATAATATGAAAAAAAAGATATTTTATTGATAAATATTTGTGAGTATAATTCTATGTATCCCTTGATTCTCCTCTCTAAAATTCTCCGTGATTCGAGGGCTTGAGAAGCGTATTTCTCGAATGTAGGATGATGCAGACGTCCTTATGATGTATTTCATCGCCAAGAACGTCGAGCAGTACTTTGTTATTACGGGTTGATCTCCGGGAAGAACTCCGTTAATCACTCCTTTGTTGAAGAACTATGCACTTGATGATTGATCTCTCTGTTTGTGGATGCCTTCACCAATTGCGGAATGTTCTTCTCGAACTCTGAATGTCCTCTGAGAGTTATGTAACCCCTCTATTTATAGTTGTAGAGGATGGACAGTCCAGCTACATATGAACTCTCTTGCTTGATTCTGATTGGCCCATGTCATTTTAGCCACTTGGCGACCTGTGGTTGGTTATTACTTTTTGACTTGGATTGCCGCATCATTTAACACGTGGCGTCATCTTTTTGGCTTGCAGTTTGACTAGATATGCCATGTCACTTGATACATGGCATGAGTCTGGGCCTTAAGATGAAATGAACCTTGGGCTCGGAAATAATAAAAGGATTAATTTAATGTGTAAAGCCCAAATTAATTATTTAACCCAATTGAATTTAATCCAAATTTTGTATGAATTAGACTCAATAAATTTTATATGTCTACAGTAGTGTTTGTGCAAATTCTAGTTTTAGGCCATGCGCTTTGCTTGTGTACCTATATCAATGACTATACAATTAAAAAAATATTTTTTATTCGCTCGGCAAATAAATTTATTTCCTTTCTCCCTCTCGATAGTTCTTACACCACAAGAAACTATATGATTTATTTATTTCTCAAGTATTCAACTGAAAAGTTTTTGCGTAGCTTCTTTCATTAAACTTTTTTTTCCTGATGTTTGATGTGAATAGTATAACATCTCCAAAAGAATGAAATTTAAACGTTTTTTCATGAGTTTATGTTATTAATTTGATGCATTGTGCATCTAGGAACGCTAATGTGCATTAACCCTCTATCAATTCACTTTCTTTTGTTTATTGTTTGTTCTTTTTTTTTCTTTGTAAATAAAAGAGCATACAAATTCTTTTTATTTTCAAAATAGTTGATATATTCTTCAAAATCTTGATAAAATTATCATCATTTAATAATTTGGTGCCTGTTATTTTATATTTTATTTAAAAGCAATCATTTCACCATAGTGCATGGCATTCCATATAATATATTATTTTATGCAAGTGTGAACTTATGCAAAAGACACAAGCATGTTTAAATGATATTGTTGTAATTTTTCAAAAACATGTGTAGTAAATATTTAAATGTTGTTATAATTATATCGAAATATTAAAGTATTTTATACTATATTGCTCTCGACAACTGGAAGATTACAGCTCTAAAATGCAAACAACAAAAGTAATTGCAGAACAACCGAAGAAATATGTCAGAAAGGGGATGGGGAATTAGACATATTCAGAAGAGGAGGTGAGAAAGCAGACTTTGCCTAAGCATGGTCACAATACACATGCCATGTATACTGCCTGGATCCCAAATATAATGTGTTCTATTTGGGTGTTCAGTCATTAGGCCTTTTCTCCATTTAGCTCCAGGCTCGATACTACCAATTATACTACTAACTGGATCGGCCTTGTTGCACACTTCTGGCCCATAATCCCATATCGGGTCACGCCGATTCACAACAATACTTCCGCCGACAAAAAGAACCTTGCCATCAAGGTTCTAGTCAGGAAGGCAACTTCGAGAGCTAAATCCATGGCTGCGATAGGCAAAAACCACTAGGAACAATATCATAGTTTGGTTGGTAGCTTGGGGTAGTGTCGACTTAGTTTCATCATTATCGCCTAGCTTCTGTAGAATAACCATTTTGTTCAAGATAACATGACAATAATGTGTAGTAATTAGAGATGTGTTCAAAAACACAAAGCACCTAATGATGTCATTCAAGCTTGCATATGGCATGGTTCTGATCTTAGAAGCAATATTGGTTGTCCCATAAACTTTCTTAGCAACATGAGGGGGATTTGTTGTACTTTATAACAGCAACACACATATATGGCCAACAATAGCTGCAATGCCCCTTTCACTCCATTCTCTTTCAACATCAATTCCTGATGAAAGGACAAGAACAAGTGGACTAGCTTGCACCAATGAAATTACTAGCCAATTGAAAACCTTCTTGGTATTAGTAGAGGCATCTCCCTCTCTATCAAATGAAATAGTCACATGATACGCCACAATGTTACTAATAGTCTCAGATAATTGGATGCCAAGAAATCCCTCAAGAGTACTACTATGATCAAAAGGATCTCCAAAAGCATGTGAAACATAAGACATACAACACTTCTTAATATGCTTGAACCCGTCGAAGCTAGAATTATCCATCTTGAAGTGCAAATGAACAATTTTAGTAGTTTTCTCTTCACCAAATTTCTCCATTGCTACTGTTATCAACCAACCATGTTCTATTTGGTTTACAGTAAAATTTATCAACATTATCAAATTGAGTTAAATGATAACCTGCCATGTAATCACACACTTGTTCAAGAGGATAACATACACTAATGCATGCCCTAAGCCATGATGAAAACTATGATGTGCAACCAACTCTATCATTTTAATGACACCATAAAATGTGTAAGCAACAAGGTGCGTGAAGCTTCACCTTATAGCCACTCCTTAATTTTAATACTCTTCGCTCCTGTAATATGGCAGCAAATGCGGTTGCTGCCGGTTGCATTTTACTACTGAAGTTTGTAGCAAGAAGACGAGCATATGTATTGGAATCATCAACACCAATTATGACAAGCCCATTAGAGTTAAGGTTCATTGTTATTGCAATAGAATGCGAGACTTGGGCCAAGAGATCCAATAGTAAGTCCAAGAAATGTGGTTTTGGAAGTGGCCGAGGTGGAATAGTTTGTACATCCATTATGCAACTGGACATTTCATTAGACAGCTTGCCACCTTCCATAGTACCATTGAGGCCAACGGGATCAAATGAAAACTCTATTCCGAACTGATCAAGGAAAAATTGATATAAAGCCATAAGAGGTGTAGCATGATCGAGTGCACTATATGAGTCGAATGTACTTCTCTTTATAAACTGGTCACAAATGCAAGTGGAAAGAGTACAAGGCAACTCCTCCAAGTGTTGAGCAAGCTCAAGTCCATGTTGAGGGTAGACTTTTCTGGAGTGTCCAGCCAATAATTGATTCCAATGATCATCACCCATGAAATGGCAATTACGGACTACAGTTAGAAGTTGTCCAAAAATATCAGTAGTTTCTTTGTCTAACGAATATCCGCGGGAAATTATTCCATCAAACCGGTCCCATCTTGCCCAAAGTTCCAGCACAAGGTGCGTAGAAAACATGTCCTCAGAAGATGATGGTCCACTATGATGTTCGAGGTTGCCACATCGTACTAGTAAACCAATTGCATCACATGAATAGTTGATATTAGAAATTCCTACAACCTCGACAATCTGCCATACTAGCCACCCCAAATGTAGTACTATGCAACTCAAAACTATCACCCGAAAATCATGTAGTGGTAGTTGCTTGATAATTGACGCAAGCTCTTCAACATTGGATTTTCAGACTCAATAAAAATAATTCAGCATGGACAGAATTCTTAGTATCTAAAATCTCATTAACCATCGTGAACTTCTTATCATGTTGCAGGACAAACCCACAACCAAGAAAACGTATCAGCCATGATTCCTCATGTAAAATGTGAGTTAGACCTTCAGATTGAACAGATAAAAGTACATATGAATCAGTTTTGAAATCTTGCCCTGTGTCGAACCAATTGTCCACATAGCAATAAAATAGAATAGTCCCTATAGTTTATCCAGACACATAGTGGAGAGACACACAAGCCCTCGTTTGACAGCAATAACAAGTATCAAGCATATGACAATCATCCAAATTGACACTAACAGTCACAACAAGTGTTCGACCAATAAGATTATGTGCACAAGTATATTCCTGTCCCAAAGGGATGGCCCAGTTGGGTTTGGAGGGCCACGTCCACACAGGCGACGCGGGTTCGATCCACCACAATGCCCCTCTAGGTCTGAGCCTGTCACATGGGACTCGCCTAGTGCGATTTACATCCCCTATGTGATTTGCAGGCTACTATACAGTGGGGGATTTACCCAGTACGCACATAGTGCTCACCACAGAGTGCTCACCCGAAGGGCAGAGGTTGTGGAAGAGGATGTAGCGGCTGCGGGTTTTGTTGAGGTTCCAAATAAAAAAAGAGAATTCAATTCCTAAAGCGTTAAAAAAATTGATTTGATATTTGACTTGACTTTTATATTTGTAGAATCATTAGTGTTATTAGTTCTTGCCAACCATTATCTCTCCCCCTCTACCTCTCCCTCTCTTAAATTGTTATATATTTTTCAAGTTATTTATTCTAATCATTGATTGTAGTTTTTAGACCTTATACAAAAAAATTAATGATTAGAAAATATATTGTTTGAGTAGGAATTAGTTCAAATATAATATGAAGATGCATTATAGGTCATATATATAGTCAAAGGTAATATGGAATTAATACAGTTGCTTTACATTGTTTGAAAAAAATATAATTTATATAAGGTGATGGTAGGCTATAATTGATTTTGACAATTAATTGCACTCTAATTTGCTGCACTTAACTAGTATTTGAACTTTAAATGGTATTATTTTGTATTGAGTATGTGGTTTATGCTTTGTAGGAGCTATTTCGAGTTACGATGAGGTTTTGGAGCTAATTCGAGCTATTCCGGAGCTTTAAAGTCTGCGTAAAACCCATGGATTTAGTTGGGATCATAATCGAGGATCAAGGGACAATAATGCACTTAATGACGAGAAACAACGAATGGAGCAGGAAGCCACCCAGGTGAGCGAGCGCGTACTGGGCGCGCAAGTGGCGCAGAACACTGTCCAACATGCGCAACCAGGTGCGCGCCCGCGCACTTCTGGTTCAGAAAATTTTCCAAGACTATTTTTGTAAATTCGGAGGCGACTCCTCTTGACCTATATGAAGACCAACTAGTTTAAAAGGAGGGTATATTGGATTTCTAAAGCAACATTTGGGAGAGAGGGAGGCAAGGAAGCAACAAAAACGCAAAATACTTGATCCAATTCATTCAATACGGAAGTTGGTTTGAACTTGGGAATTGTAATGTCTTCTTGTTCTTCTAATACTCTTGTGATGAGTACTTTATCTATTATGGAGTAATCTTCCTTAGGGTTATTGACGGATATTATGATTTGACTATCGTTTTGGGTTCTACTCTATGTTAACTGCCTGAATTGATTGAATGAGTTATTAATTAAATTGCAAGGCTTATTGTGGTCTTACTTTAATCGAAAGAGAAGTGTTACTGCTATTCGCATTGTGCCATATTGTTTGGGTTGATTTTACGCCTTTTCAACGTAATCAAAAAAGCTTAGAGAGTTATCAATTAACCCAGTTTAGAAGAATAATCAAGAGGTGTTCTTCGAAAGATCATTCATTCACTATTTTGTGCATATGTTCATAGGACCTATTATTAGGTTGATCAAAGGAATCTCATTCATTCGGAAGAATAATTTAAATTTCTAAAGTAGCCTAATCATCTGTTGAAATCGAAGGAGTCAATAGAAGTTATGAATGAACTTAATCCAGAGTTAACCGGAACAATAGTTGATCACATTTCTCGTCACACCCCTTACTTCTGACCCTGATATTCAATCGCTCTTACTAGTCAGTAAAGTATCATTAGTTTCTTACAACTGATAATCTTAGTTTTATTTGTAGTCGATAATAACATCAATCAAAGGTTTATTATCCTGGATAGTGTTGAGCTAAAGATTTATTAGAACATTATTTAAACAATCCATGTGGAGACGATTTAATACTAAACTATCTTTGACTAGCGAGCCTATATTTTCTACACCAATTTTGCACTCGTCAAATTTTGGCATCGTTGCCGGGGATTGGCGATTAATAGTGTTTAAATAAATTTTCAATGCTAATTCAGGAACAACTTTATTTTATTTTCCTTTTTTACGCTCTTCTCATCTGTGTGCAGGCAACAGGTTAAGTTTAGCGGTGTATGACTCGATCCCCTTCAAAGGACTTGGTGCTATACGACCCAGAGTTAGACAAGTACCTGAGGCAGTTGAGTATAGAGAAAGGATCGAGTGGATTGTTGTTGGGTCAGCCTTCAACATAAAATATAATGGTAAACAATTAAGAGGTAGTGGACCTAGATGCAAGAGAGGCCTCAGCAACGGGAAGCACGGTTAGCAGCTGAAGCATCCAGAATTGCGGATGAAACGGTCGACGAGAAGCGAAGGTTCAATCCCAATCGAAACGTGATAGAAGATGAATTTTAAAATGCAGCTCCTAGACCTGGGAGGTCGATAGGAGATTATGCCAGACCGGTATACAACTAACAACAGTCTAGTGTGATACCCCTACCCATTGATACCAATAGTTTTGAACTCAAACAGGGAGTCATCCAGACCATTCAGAATAATTGCATATTCAGAGGGAAGCCCAATGAAGATCCCAACAACCATCTGATGGACTTCAACAAAATTATGAACACATTCCATTACAAAGGAGCATCACATGATATATCTCAGAGCATTCCCGTTCTCTGTTAAGGATGATGCAAAGCAGTGGTTGAGAAGTCTACCCATAAGGTCAATCCGTACATGGGAGAAAATGAAAACCAAGTTCTTAGAAAAATATTTCTCTACCGCTAAGACTGGACGAATGAGGAAAGAGATTCACAATTTAAGCCAAGGTGATAGGGAGACAGTGTTTGATCCATGGCAAAGATTCAAGGAGCTATTGCGGAGCTGCCCTCATAACGAAATGGAGCAATGGATGCAACTCAAGGACTTCTGGGACGGTTTAAACCCATCATCAAGGAAATTGTTGAATAATGCGGTTGCAGTCCCTCTGATGAAGAATACTCCTGAAGAGATTGTCACTCTTCTGAATAAACTATCTGAAGACGCAGAACAATGGTCCACTAATCAAGGAGACCGAAAAGGATCAGCAAGGGTGCACCAACTAGATTCCTTGGTAGCAATGCAGGCCCAAATTGCAGGTATGGCTAAGTACATCAAGCAACTGACGCTAGCACAAGTGAAAAATCAATCACAGGTGGGATGTGACATCTGTGGGTTGGGACACCCGACACATGAGTGTCAAGCTACAACTAGAGAAGTTAAGGATGTGGGTAACTTCAACAAAGGCAACTACCAAGGAGGTGATAATTGCAATTCTATGGGACATATACATCCAAGGTTCTCATAGAGTTCTTCAACTGGTAGTTTGAACTAATGGCAACAGCAAAATCCCAGAGTACCAGTGCAAAGACCTCCTGGTTTCCAAACTCAACAGAGGCAGCCATACCAACCCCCACAATCCAACAACTCAAGTTTAGAAGATCTAATGAAGGCATTTATAAATAAATCCGACGAGAAACTTGAGGCTCAATGGACTGCTATCAGGGAGCAAGGCACAACCATCCGGAATCTGGAAAGACAAATAGGGTAGCTTGCAACATTGTTATCAGAAAGGGCACCGGGGACTTTACTGGCAGACACTGAAAAGAATCCAAAAGAGACAATCAAAGTTGTATCTCTCAGGAGTGGGAAAACATTATCATAGCCAAATTCAAAACCAAGGGATGAGAAGGAGATCAAATCAAACAAGATAGCTGAAGAAGAGAAAATCGGTGAGTCTTTGCCCAAGGAGAATGTAAGCAGCAAGGATGTTGATAAGCAGAAGGTGAACAACACAGTTGAGGAAAGCAAGCACATGTCATTGTTACCTTTTCCTCAATAGATGAAGCGGGAGAAATTAGGCAAATGCTTTGGGAAATTCTTGGAGATGCTGAAACAGTTTTATGTGAACATCACATTCACGGAGGTGCTCACACAGATGGCAGCCTATGCAAAATTCCTAAAGGAAATCCTCTCAAGCAAAAGGAATCTTAAGGAAACGAAAGTGGTCAAAATCAATGCCCACTGCACTACCATTATATAGAACAAAATTCCCAAGAAGTGTGGGGATCCTGGCAGTTTCACTATACCTTGCTCGTTGGGTAGCAAAATTTTTGACAAAGCCTTGTGCGATTCAGGTGCACCCATTAACTTGATGCCATTATCGGTTTTCAATAAATTAGAAGGAGAGCTAGGAGTGATCAAATTTGTGCCAGTACCCTTGCAACTGACTGATCAAACCATAATCATACCGGAGGGCATAATTGAGGACATCCCGGTAAGGGTAGACAAATTTATTTTTCTAGTAGACTTCATCATGGTAGATATTAAAGAGAATAAGGAAGTGCCTCTAATCCTGGGGAGACCATTCCTTTGCACTAGCCAAACTATTCTTGATATATATGAGGGACAACTCATGCTACGAGTGGGAAATGAAAAATGGTATTTCAAATGATGAAATACCCATGTGATGAGGCATCTATCTATGCTTGTCTCAAGCTAGATGTGGTGGGAGAGTTAGCTGAACAACACAAACTAGATAAGCTGATAGGTGACTCACTGGAGCGATGCACTAGTCAATCGAACACAACCGAGGATGAAGATCCTGGGATCAAGAAGGAAGTTGATGCACTGGAAAATGAGAAGCAGGTGGTAGATGAAGATGAATTTGAGAAAGAAAATAGCAAGCTGAAGTTGGAATTGAAAGTACTCCCGACACATTTGAAATATGCTTTTTTGGAGACTAACAATTTTCATGTGATTGTTGCTTCTGATTTGACAGGTGAACAAGGAACACATGTTTGTGGAGTTACTACGGAAGCATAAAAAGGCAATTGGTTGGAGTATAGCCGATATTCAAGGGATCATCCCTGCAATCTGCATGCATAAGATCTTGTTAGAAGAAGGCAGCAAACTAGTGGTGCAGCCCCAGCGCAAGTTGAATAAAAATCTTGAGGATGTGGTTCAAAAAGAGATACTCAAATTGTTGGATGCAGGCATAATATTTTCTATCTCTGACAGTCAATGGATCATCCCTGTATAGGTTGTGCCGAAAAATGGTGCATAACGGTGGTAAAAAATGAGGACAACGAGATAATTCCTACCAGAACAGTTACTGGGTGGAGGATGTGCATTGACTATCGGAGATTAAATGGTGCAATGAGGAAGGATCACTTCCCTCTTCCTTTCATTGATCAGATGTTGGAGAAGGTGGTGGGGTGTGAATGTTACTGCTTCTTTGATGGATATTCATAGTACAATCAAATACCCATTGCTCCCGAGGATGTTGAGAAAACCACCTTTACATGCCCGACCGAAATATTTGCATATCGGAGAATGCCTTTCGGACTATGCAAAGCACCAGCTACTTTTCAGATATGCATGATATCAATATTTTCAGATTTAAATGGGAAGTGTCTGGAGGTGTTCATGGATGACTTTACGCAATTTAGAGATGACTTTGAAGATTGCTTGAGGAACCTCGAACTTGTTCTAAAACGATGTGAGGACACACACCTAGTACTCAACTGGGAAAAGTGTCACTTTATGGTTAAGGAGGGGATCGTCCTAGTCCATAAAGTCACAGCTGAAGGTATTGAAGTTGACAGAGCTAAAGTAGGCATAATATCCAAGATTCCGCCACCGACCTCAGTGAAGAGAATCAGAAGTTTTTTGGGGCATGCCGGTTTCTATAGAAGGTTCATTAAGAATTTTTCCAGCATTACCAAGCCTTTGACTGCATTACTTGCCAAGGATGTAAAATTTGTATTTTATGTGGAATGTCTCAGAGCATTCAAACTGATTAAGGAGAAGCTAGTAAGTTCCTCCATAATGGTGACTCCTAACGGGAGTGAGCCTTTCGAGATAATATGCGACGCTAGTGATGTGGTAGTAGGAGCAGTGCTGGGGAAGAGGAGAGATAAACTGTTTTGACCTATTTACTATGCAAGTCGGACCTCGAATGATGCTCAAGTGAATTATGCTACAACGGAGAAGGAGTTCTTTACAGTATTTTTTGCTTTCGACAAGTTTAGATCCTATTTAGTGGGAAGCAAGGTAATAGTGCAAACTGATCACTCAGCACTAAAATATTTGCTGAGTAAGAAAGAGTCCAAACCGCGTCTGATGCGGTGGGTATTGTTGCTACAAGAATTTGATCAAGAAATCAAGGACAGGAAGGGCACGGAAAATCAAGTGGCTGACCACTTGTCACAATTGGAAAAACCCACCTTTTAAAGCGGTAGAAATTCGGGGAAGAGTTCCCAGATGAGCAGATTTTTTCCATTGTAGCAGTCTCCAATAGACCACTATGGTTCGCTGACATAGACAACTTTTTGGCTAGTGGGTGGCTACAATACGACTTAACCTCAGATCAGAAAAATAAGTTACAAGGTGAGGTAAGATGTTATATTTGGAATGACCCTTTCTTGTTTAAATTGTATGTAGATGGTGTTATTCGAAAATGTGTTCCTGAATGTGAAATGGCAAGCATTCTGTCTCATTGCCATGATGGAGTATCTGGAGAACACTATGGCAAGAATCGAACTGCAGCAAAGGTAATGAAAGAAGATTTCTTCTGGCCTACATTGTACAAAGATGCGAGAGCGTATGTAGCTGCACATGACAAATGTCAAAAGGCAGGTAATATCAGCAAGAGAGGTGAAATGCCTCTCAACTCCATTCTGGTATGTGAAATTTTTGACGTTTGGGGGATTGACTTCATGGGTTTGTTCCCATCGTCACACTCTTATGAGTATATCCTAGTAGTCGTTGACTACGTCTCTAAGTGGGTCGAAGCAATCCCAACTAGAACCAATGATGCTCAAGTGGTGTATGACTTCTTAAGAAAAAATATCTCTACCCGCTTTGGGACACCTAGAATGATTATCAGTGACAATGGGTCACACTTTGTGAATAAGCATTTTGTTGCACTGCTGTCAAAGTATGGGGTCACACATAAAACGGGAACCACGTACCATGCCCAGACTAGTGGGCAAGTCGAAGTGGCTATCTGTGAACTTAAATGAATTCTTGAAAAGACGGTTAGTTCTTCTCGTAAGGATTGGTCGGTAAAGTTGTAAGACGCTCTATGGGCATGCAGAACTGCGTTCAAAACAACCATAGGGACTTTACCATTTAAACTAATGTATGGGAAATCGTCCCACCTACCTGTTGAGATAGAACATAAAGCTTATTGGGAAATTAAGATGCTTAATTTTGATTTTAGTCTTGCAGGTGAACACAGGTTGGCACAAATGAATGCATTGGAGGAGTTTAGACTAGACGCGTATGAAAATGCGCGGATTTTCAAGGAAAAGACTAAAAGGTGGCATGATCGTCTGATTAATCCAAAAGAGTTTCATGAAGGGGACAGAGTCTTATTGTACAATAGTATACTCAGATTATTCCCCGAAAAATTTAAGTCTAGATGGACGGGGTCGTATGTGGTGAAACATGTATCACCATATGGGGAAATTGAGATCCAAAACCAGGACGAAACGGAAAGTTTCAAAGTGAATGGGCACAGAATAAAACCGTATCTTGCTGGAGGATATGCTCAGCAATCCTCGAGCATCAAAATCACTTGAGGATGCTCGGTTGACTCAAGCTGACGACTATAACTCAGAACTACTTCTAACTCTTCTATTAGTTAGATTTTTCACTTTTATTTATAGTGTAGAATCAATAGTTATTAGTGTATAGTATGATGTGGTAGGTACAGGAAGGTACATGTCGTGGAAGGTAGAATTTAAGGTGTCTAAAAGACCCCTTTTGAGGGTATTCATGCGCGACCGCGCATCTGGGGCGTCACTTCGCGCACTAGGTCGCACACCAGGTAACGTTATACGAAGTGGTACGTGCATGGCCGCGCATATGATGGGGTGACCGCGCACCTAGTCGCACATTTTCACTAGTGTACTGCCTCAAGTGTGTGACCACATGCACACCAACCGCGCATCAAGTAAGTTTTTTCCTTTTTATTTTGGACTTTCCCCTCTCAAAACCCCTAATTCTAAAATTCCCTCTTTTTATCCCCTACACTAAACAGCCCTAATTTCAAACCCCCCCCCCCCTCCCCACCACTCTATCCTCTCTCTCTATAAGACAAACAACACCACACCATCCCCCCTCCTCTTCTCCCTTCACCCAACCTCACGTGTTTTCTCTCCCAAGTCCCTTCAGGTAAGTGAGATACTGTGCTTGTTAGGTGTTTGTAAAATTGCCTCAATAAGATTATAGGTATAATGTTGTGACCAAGTGTAAGGGTGAAGTCTGAGTAGCCTCACATGGTTCTCCAAGTGATTTATTAGCTAATATTTGGCAGTTTATTGCAAGTACTATGGCGCCAACCAAGAAACAAAAAACCATAGGTGCATCTACAAGTGGTCACGCGGGCACATCCCGGGCCCGAGCTTCGGCTTCTGCTCGGTCGTATGATCAGAACAAATTTGTCTCTTCGGAATCCCAAGAACGATTCCAACCAAAAGCAAGCAAGAAGACCATTCTGGAGAGGGGAATTGATATTGGGTCCCTCCAGAATAACTGTCCATGTATGTATCATGAGTTGGTCAGGCGCGGCTTGGGGATATTCTTGAAGAACCTGACGAAGCGAACATAATGGTTGTTCGGGAGTTTTATGCAAACTGCCCAGAACATGGCGCCCATGTATGCACAGTCAGGAAGAAAAGAGTGGACTTCTCCAAGGAGGCCATCCGAAGGGCCTATCATTTGCCAGAATTCATGGAAGATCCGGATACATGTGACTACTACGGCATGCACAGCAGAGAACCATATATGTGGCGCCTGTTCTTCACAACTATTTGTGTACCTAGAAATGAGATAGTATGGATAAAGGAGAGACGAAAAATTCACTCGGCTTCGCTGACCTTTGAAGGGAAGTGCTGGCTCTACATTATCAATAACCACATGCTGCCTTTAGGAAACGCCACTGAGGTGAATGGTCCTCGGCTCTTATTTAGTTCTTTATCAATGGCCACGATTTTGATGTGACTTAGATCATTCAAGCCGAGATGTTGATTCTTTGTCCTATGCAGAGGTATGGGTTCTTTTTCCGATAATTAGTCACTCGGTTATGTTATGGGGCCCGAGTACCGAAAAAGGGACTTGGATGGAAAAGTAAAGCGTGAACATAAATTTCGGGAAGATAAGGTTGTAATCGGGAAGGACCCTACTAGGCCCACTGAGGCGGATAGCGAGGAATCTGATGTGCCCGAAGAGGGAAACGAAGATGTCGCTGCTTCTCCACCACATGAGTCGGGTGTTGGGGTAATGTCAGGTGGCGGTTGGGACACGAGAATGAGTGCTTTAGAGCAGGAGATGGCGGGAATGCGTACTTCTGTCTCTGATTTGGGTAATCGAGTGGGCGCCCTTGCTACACAGAATGCCAAATCCGAGAGGAAGATCATGGCATGGCTGTGTGCGCTTGGTCGGGCTTGTCATCTGGACCCCGGAACCGTCTTCGACACGGACTGACTTGATCAGGGGAGTTTACTTCACCTTTGTATTTTTCTTTGTGTGTCATAGGGGCATGCCACTATTTAAAGTGTGAAATGGAGAATATTTGTATGTTGTATGTATACGCATTTTATTTTTGGTAGCAGTAGTTTGTTTTTGTTAGTGTAGTAGTTAATAGATAAAAAAAACACAAATACATAAAAAAAAATTAAAAGTTTCGATTTTTCCCCGATGATGGATATCATTCGACGGGTTTCTTGAGGGATTAAAGTCAAAATAAAAAGACAAAAAGATTTTCTCTTGTTAGGTAGTATATTAATTCACCCTTGGTTTTTCTTTGTGTCGCGGTTCTTTTCCAAAGATTTTGATTAAACCGGGTGTAGTTAGTTTTATTTTTTTTAGTAGGTACCCCTAGCTCTGATTTGAATGGGAAGGCAACATCTCTTGACTCTAATATACCTAGAGAATAACTATAATTAATTAAAATCCTACTTGATCCTTGACTGAATGAACTCAATTAGTAGAGTAGTACATTACGGGCAAGTCTATGGTACGTCTTTTGTGGCATATGAATGTTATTTAGGAGATGTCACGACTCAGAATTCCCACCTTCGGGATCGTGATGGCGCCTAATATTTCACTTACTAGGCAAGCCAACGTTAGAGAACCGTTAAGTCAATTGTTATTCAGTTTCAACAAATAAAGTCAATTAAGACGTAATAAAACAAAACCGAGTGCGGAATAACATATATTCCCATAATATCTAATACAATTCGGATCTGGAGTCACAACTAACGAGCTTCTAAGATTTTCTACAAAAAAAGTGAACGAAATACAATTGTTCTGAATGAAAAGAAACAATAAATTAAGGAAACTAGAAAGGGACTCCAAGGTCTGCGGATGCCATCAGATCTACCTTGAGTCTCCGATAAGCAAGTCTGGATTGTCGAGTCTCGCGATTTGCTAGGGCCAGTACCCAAATCTGCACAAGAAGTGTAGAGTATAGTATGAGTACAACCGACCCCATGTACTCGTAAGTGTCGAGCCTAACCTCGACGAAGTAGTGACGAGGCTATGACAAGACACCCACATAATAAACATGTGCAGATAATAATATATATGTACAAGAAAACAACAATAACATCTAAACATGTACAATTGGGATGGGGGTATGCTAAAGGGGCACTAGATATAAGGGATACAATGGAAATGATAACCAGAACAGTCAGCATGCTTTTAACCAATGGAAACAACTAAACAAAATGAAGAAAATTACACAGCATCACCCTCCATGCTTTTACTCTCAACCTCACGACATAAATCAATAGATACGGCACGGAATTACCCTTCATGCATTAACTCTCATAACATGGCACGACATCATCCTTCGTACATTAACTCTCATAACATGGCACGGCATCACCCTTCGTGCAATAACACTCACAATATGGCACGGCATCACCCTTCGTGCAATAACACTTACAATATGGAACGACATCACCCTTCGTGCATTAACAATTACAATATAGCACGATATCACCCTTCGTGCATTAACAATCACAATATGACACGGCATCACCCTTCGTGCATTTCACATACGGCACAGCATCACCCTTCGTACATTAACACTCTCCCTTACATATAACAATGTACAAATAATAACAGGGAGATAGGATCAACAAGAACAAGCATGACTTCAACAATAGTTCTACAATACCAGCCTCAACATTGGAATCAATACTCAATTATCACAAAGCCCATAAACACGGGAAGAACGATCAATATAACGAATAACTAGTCTAAGCATGGATATCGTGATCAAAGTAAGAACTAATTGCAAGGAACAAGTCCCACCCGTATGCTTTAACCGACAACAACGCATAAGTACTCGTCACCTCACATATACATTGTACCCAACATCTAAACATGCAGCATATAGACAAACAAGTCTTAATCCCTCAAGTCAAGGTTAACCACGACACTTACCTCGCTCCAAAGGTCCACTCAAAGCTCAATCGCAGCCTTACCTTTCAAACAAGCCTCCGAACTAATAGAATCTAGCAAATTACCAACCAAATAATTCAAACTAAGACTTAGGAACTACCCACGATTGCAAAGGATTCAATTTAGGTCATTATTGAAAAAGTCAACAAAAGTCAACTCCGGGGCACGCTGGTCCAAACCCGAAATTCGGACCAAACCCGATTACCCATTCACCCCCGAATCCGGTTATGTAATTTGTTTTGGAATCCGACCTCAATTTGAGGTCTAATTTCCAATTTTACAAAAATCCCTAATTATACCCGAACCCCCAATTTTCACCATGAAAACACAAGATTTTTGGTTGAAATCTTAGGAAATGTAGTGAAAGATTGAAAGAAACTAGTTTGGAATCACTTGCCAATGATTTGGGGTAGAAAGGTTCTTTGAGAAATCGCCTCTAGGGTTTCTTGTTTTGAAAATTTTGAAGAATGAGCAAAAATCTCGTCTAAGTCAAGTTTTACCCAGCTGCAGATGTCGCAATTACAATATAAGGTTCGCAATTGCAAGAAAGAGGTCGTAATTGCGAACTCCTTCAGAAATCCCAGTGATCGCAAATGCGATAAAACAGCCACAAATGTGAACCCTGCAACCCTCGCAAATGCGGCCCTACCTTCGCAAATGTGAAGATTCTCAAACAGTGCTGAGTCGCAAATGCGACTCTGCCTTCGCAAAAGCGGAATAGTTAAGCTCGCAAATACGAACTTTAGCCTCGCAAATGCGAACCCATCAGAGGTTGCAAATGCGATGCATGATCTCGCAAATGCGAGATCATTGGCCTGCACCAGAACTGAAAACACCAGCAACATTTCTAAGGCCAATTTCACTCTGTAGCCTATCCGAAACTCACCCGAGCCCTCGGGGATCCAAACCAAACATGTACACAAGTCTAAAAATATCATACGAACTTGCTCGCATGATCAAATCACCAAAAAAACACCTAGAACTATGAATCGGACACCAAAATCAAATGAAATTTTCAAAAAACTTTAGAACTGCTATATTAACAACCGGACGTCCGAATCACGTCAAACCAACTACGTTTCACACTAAATTTGACAGGTAAGTCATAAATGTAGTATCGGACCTACACCGGGTTTCGAAACCAAAATACGGACCTGATATCCAATAAGTCAAATATTGGTCAAACATTTCAAAGTCATTAAGATTTTAACTTTCAAATTCCAACAAAGTGCGATAACTCGGGCTAGGGACTTCCGAATTCGATTCCGGAAATACGCCCAAGTCCCAAATCACTATACGGACCCACCAGTACCGTCCAAATATGAATCTTGGTCCATTTGCTCAAAATGTTGACCGAAGTCAACTCAAATGAATTTTAAAGCAAAATTTTTATATTTTCTCAGTTTTTAACATAAAAGCTTTCCAGAAACACGCTCGGACTACGCACGTAAATCGAGAAAGGCTAAAATGAGGTATTTAATGCTTCAAAGCACATAATTAGGTTCTAAAACATAAGATAACCTATCGGGTCATCACATTCTCCACCTCTAAAATAATCGTTCGTCCTCGAACGGACATAGAAAAGTACTTGGACTAATGAAAAGGTGGGGATATCTATTCCGCAAGTATGACTCGGACTCCCAAGTAGTTGCCTCGATGGGCTGACCTTTCCACTGCACTCGGACTGAAGGATAACTCTTCGACCTCAACCGACGAACTTGCCGGGCTAGAATAGCCATTGGCTCCTCCTCGTAAGTCAAATCCTTGTCCAGCTGGACAAAGCTGAAATCTAAACACATGGGAAGGATCGCCATGATACTTCCGGAGCATGAACATATGGAACACCTTATGAACTACTGATAAACCCGGTGGCAACGCAAGCCTGTAAGCCACCTCTCCCACTCTCTCAAGAATCTCAAAAGGCCCGATATACCTAGGGCTCAACTTGAACTTTTTTTCCGAACCTCATCACACCCTTCATGGGTGATACCCAGAGCAACACTCTCTCTCCGACCATGAATGCAACATTACGAACTCTACGGTCGGCATAACTCTTCTGCCTGGACTGAGCTGTGTGAAGTCGATCATGAATAATCTTGACCTTATCCAAGGCATCCTGTACTAAATCTGTACCCAACAACTGAGCCTCCCCCGGCTCGAACCATCCAACTGGCGATCGGTACCGCCTACCGTATAATGCCTCATAGGGATCCATCTGAATGCCCGACTGGTAGCTGTTGTTGTAGGCAAACTCTGCAAGCGGCAAGAACCTTCGAAGTCTATAATAAAAGCATGGAGCATATCCTCCAATATCTGAATAGTGCGCTCAGACTGTCCGTCCGTCTAAGGATGAAATGATATGCTCAGCTCCACCTGCGTGCCCAACTCACACTATACTTCCCTCCAAAAGTGCGAGATGAAATGTGTACCTCGATTAGAAATGATAGACATAGGAACACCATGAAGACGCACGATCTCGCGAATGTAAATCTCTGCCAAGCGCTTTGAAAAATAGGCAACTGCCATAGGAATGAAGTGCGCTGACTTGATCAGCCTGTCCACAATAACCCAAACTACATCGAACTTCCTTTGAGTCCGTGGGATTCCAACAACGAAATCCATAGTGATACGCTCCCACTTCTACTCAGGAATCTCTAACTTCTGAAGTAAACCACCAGGTCTTTGATGCTCAATTTTACCTGCTGAAAATTTAGACATCGGGCTACATATGCAACTATATCTTTCTTCATCCTCCTCCACCAATAATGTTATCGCAAGTCCTGATACATCTAGGGCTTTGATACCAACTTGTCACACCCAGAATTCCCACCTTCGGGATCGTGATGGCGCCTAACATTTCACTTTCTAGGCAAGCCAACGTTAGAGAACCGTTAAGTCAATTGTCATTTAGTTTTGACAAATAAAGTCATTTAAGCCAAAATGAAACAAACCCAAGTTCGGAATAACATATATGCCTATAATATCAAATACAATTCGGATCTGGAGTCACAACTCACGAGCTTCTAAGATTTTCTACAAACAGAGTCTGAACGAAATACAATTATTCTGAATGAAAAGACACAGTAAAATAAGGAAACTAGAAAGGGACTCCAACATCTGCTGACGCCAGCAGATCTACCTTGAGTCTCTGATAAGCAAGTCCGGATTGCCGAGTTTCGTGATCTGCTAGGGCCGGTACCAAAATCTACACAAGCAGAGTGTAGTATGAGTACAACCGACCCCATATACTCGTAAGTGTCGAGCCTAACCTCGACGAAGTAGTGACGAGGTTATGACAAGACACCCACATAATAAACCTATGCAGATAACAGTATATGTACAAGAAAATAACAATAAGAGCTAAACATGTACTATTGGGAGGGGGACATGCTAAAGGGGCACCAGATATAAGGGATACAGCGGAAATGATAACCATAACAATCAACATGCTTTTAACCAGTGGAAACAACTAAACACAATGAAGAAAATTGAACAGCATCACCCTTCGTGCTTTTACTCTCAACCTCACGACATAAATCAATAAATACAGCACGGCATCACCCTTTGTGCATTAACTCTCATAACATGGCACGGCATCACCCTTCGTGTATTAACTCCCACAACATGGCACGACATCACCTTTCGTGCATTAACACTCACAATATGGCACGGTATCACCCTTCGTGCATTAACACTCACAATATGGCACGGCATCACCCTTCATGCATTCAAAATCACAATATGGCACGGCATCACCCTTCATGCATTCAAAATCACAATATGGCACGGCATCACCCTTCGTGCATTAACACTCTCCCTTACACATAACAATGAACAAATAATAACAGGGAGATAGGATCAACAAGAATAAGCCTGACTTCAACAATAGTTCCACAATACCCGCCTCAACATTGGAATCAATACTCAATTATCACAAAGCCCATAAACACGGGAAGAACAATCAATATAACAAATAACTAGTCTAAGCATGGATAACATGATCAAAGTAAGCAATAATTGTAAGGAACAAGTCCCACCCGCATGCTTTAACCCGACAACAACGCATAAGTACTCGTCACCTCACATATACGTTGTACTCAATATCTAAACATGTAGCATATAGACAAACAAGTCTTAATCCCTCAAGTCAAGGTTAACCACGACACTTACCTCGCTCTAAAGGTCCACTCAAAGCTCAGTCGCAGCTTTGCCTTTCAAACAAGCCTCTTAACCAATAGAATCTAGCAAATTACCAACCAAACGATTCAAATTAAGTCTTAGGAACTACCCACGATTGCAAAGGATTCAATTTACGTCATTATTGAAAAAGTCAACTCCCTGGCCCGTTTGGTCCAAACCCGAAATTCGGACCAAAACCCTATTACCCATTCACCCCCGAGCCCGGCTATGTAATTTGTTTTGGAATCCAACCTCAATTTGAGGTCTAATTCTCAATTTTACAAAAATTCCTAATTCTACCCAAACCCCTAATGTTTACCATGAAAACACAAGTTTTTTGGTTGAAATCTTAGGAAATGTAGTGAACGATTGAAAGAAACTAGTTTAGAATCACTTACCAATGATTTGGGGAAGAAAGGTTCTTTGAGAAATCGCCTCTAGGGTTTCTTGTTTTGAAAATTTTGAAGAATGAGCAAAACTCCCGTCTAAGTCAAGTTTTACCCAGCTGCAGATGTCGCAATTGCGAAATAAGGTTTGCAGTTGCGAACATAGCAATTGCGAGAAAGAGGTCGTAATTGTGAACTCCTTCAGAAATCCCAGTGATCGCAAATGCGATAAAACAACCACAAATGTGAACCCAGCAACCCTCGCAAATGCGAAGATTCTCAAACAGTGTTGAGTCGCAAATGCGACTCTGCCTTCGCAAAAACGGAGTAGTCAAGTTCGCAAATGCGAACTTTAGCTTCACAAATGCGAACCCATCAGAGGTCGCAAATGCGATGCCTGATCTCGCAAATGCCATATCAGAGGCCTGCACCAGAACTGAAAACACCAGCAACATTTCTAAGGCCAATTTCACTCCGTAGCCTATCCGAAACTCACCCGAGCCCTCGAGGCTCCAAACTAAACATGCACACAAGTCTAAGAATATCATTCGAACTTGTTCGTGTGATCAAATCGCCAAAATAGCACCTAGAACTATGAATCGAACACCAAAATCAAATGAAATTTTCAAGACACTTTAGAATTGCTATATTAACAACCAGACGTCCGAATCACGTCAAACCAACTCCGTTTCACACCAAATTTGACATGTAAGTCATAAATGTAGTATTGGACCTATACCGGATTCCGGAATCAAAATACGGACCTGATATCCAAAATTTAAACATTGGTCAAACATTCCAAAGTCATTAAACTTTTAACTTTCAAATTCCAATAAAGTGCGATAACTCGGGCTAGGGACTTCCAAATTCGATTCCGTGTATATGCCCAAGTCCCAAATCATGATACGAACCCATCGGGACTGTCAAAATACGAATCCAAGTCTGTTTGCTCAAAACGTTGACCGAAGTAAACTCAAATGGATTTTAAGGCAAAAAATTCATATTTTCTCAGTTTTAACATAAAAGCTTTCTCGAAACATGCCCGGACTGCGCACGCAAATTGAGAAAAGCTAAAATGAGGTATTTAAGGCTTCAAAGCGCAGAATTAGTTTCTAAAACATAAGGTGACCTATCGTTTCATCACAGGAGAGTGAGTGAATTCTTTCTATCTTGAGTTCCTAATTGTTCTTAATGTCTTTTATGTGTGGAATTACTCTCTATGTTTATGTGAATACACTAGATTCATGAAGGAAAGGTAATGCTTGACCTATGTGTTAGAGTAAGTAAGCGGGTTATAGCTAATGCTTGGTGCTTTTGAGTCAAATCTTAAGGTTAAGATGTTAAAATATTGTGCTTAATCTATTTTAAAGAGTCTTGGTGTGATGAGTCTTGAGGGTTGTTGAAAAAGGTCATATTTTAAGTGAAGTGTAGTTTGATTTCTCAAGGATGAGCAACGGTTTAAGTGTAGGGTGTTGATGGTAGGTTATAATTGCGTATTTTGGCCATTAATTGCACTCTAATTCGTTGCATTTTACTAGTGTTTGATCTTTAAATGGTATTATTTTGTACTTAGTGTTTTTTTTACGCTTTGTAGAAGCGATTTCGAGTTACGATGAGGTTTTGGAGATAAATCGAGCTATTCTGGAGTTTTGAAGTCTGAGTAAAAGCCCATAGATTTAGTTGGGATCGTAATCGAGGATCAAGGGACAATAATGCACTTAATGAAGAGAAACAACGAATTGAGCAGGAAGCCACCCAGGTGCCCGAGCGCGCACTAGGCGCACAAGTGGAGCAGAATACTGTCCAACATGTGTGGTCACCTGCCCAGGTGTGCGACCGCGCACTTCTGGTTCGGAAAATTTCCGAAGCCTATTTTTATTATTTCGGAGGCGATCCCCCTTGACCTATACGAAGCCCAACTCATCTAAAAAAAGGGTATCTTGGATTTCTAAAGCAACTTTTGGGAGAGAGGAAGGCAAGGAAGCAACGAAAACGCAAAATGCTTGATCCAATTCATTCAATACAGAAGTTGGTTTGAATTTAGGAATTGTAATGTCTTCTTGTTCTTCTAATACTCTTGTGATGAATACTTTCTCCATTATGGAGTAATCTTTCTTAGGGTTATCAACGGATGTTGTGACTTGATTATCGTTTTGAGTTCTACTCTATGTTAACTGCCCGAATTCATTGAATGAGTTATTAATTAAATTGCAAGGCTTATTGTAGTTTTACTTTAATCGAAAGAGAAGTGTTATTGCTAATCGCATTGTGACATATTGTTTGGGTTGATTTTACGCCTTTTCAAGGTAATCGAAAGAGTTTAGTGTGATGACTCAAAAACACTATTTATCCTTCCTCGACTTGCGTGCACAGTCCGTATAATTTTTATATAAAAAAATTGATTAAAATGCGAAATAGAGCCTTAAAACTCAACTGAGTTGTCTTTGGTCAACATTTTGAGCATATAGATCCGCATAAGTATTTTGACAGTTCCGGCAGGTCCGTATCGTGATTTGGGACTTGGGCGTATGCCCAAAAATTAATTAGGAGAGCTCAAGTTACGACCATTTAACGGAAACTAGAAATTTAAAGGCTAAAGATTTCCAAGTTTAACCACAGAGTTGACTTTTTGATATCAGGGCCGGAATCCAGTTCTTGAAATTTGAATAGCTCTGTTATGTCTTTTATGAATTGTGTACCAAATTTGAAGTCATTCCGGATTCATTAAACATGTTTCAGCACAAGATTTGTAAATTGAAAAGTTTGAAACACAAAAGTTCGAATCGAGGTGTGAATTGTAATGTCAGCGTTGTTTGACGTGATATGAGACCCCGAGTAGGTACGTATTATGTTATAGGACTTGTTGGTATATTCGGATGGGGTCCCGAGTACCCGGAGTGTGAATCGAATCGAAATCGGTAAAACTAAATTGGACTTAAGCAAAATCTCAAATTTTACTGCATCTGCGAAGCCTTGGCCGAAGAAGCGGCTCCGCAGAAGCGTGACTTGCATCGCAGAAACGGAAGTAGAGGAGCTGGGCAAGAAGCCGCAAAAGTGGAAAGATGGACGCTCCTGCGAGTCCGCAGAAGCGGACATTTGTTCGCAGAAGCGGCATTTTCAATCGCAAATGCGGCAATGGCGTCACAGAAGCGACTGTTGACAAAACATTAGGGGGTCGAAAATGGCCATGTTTCTTCATTTTGTTTGGGTTTTAAAACCTCGGTTTTTGGGCGATTTGAAGGAGTTTTTCATGACTTTGAATTGGGTAAGCATTCTATAATAAAAGTGATTTCATTGCATAAATCCATGTCTATATTCATCCTTTATTTTGGATTTAGATGGAAGAAATTGGAATTTTCGTAAAACTTTCCAAAAATAAAAAATTAAGATTTGAAGGTCCATTTGACATCGGAATTTGGTAATTTTTGTATGGTTGGACTCGTCTCGGAACGGGTATTTGGATTTCGTAAGTTTTTCCGAGATTCGAGACATGGGCCCTACTGTCGATTTTTTAGATGAATTTCGGATTTTAATCCGTAAAACTAGTAAAGTCATATAAACTTAATTCCTATGATTTGTATTAGTATATTAAATTGTTTATGACTAGATTTGAGGATTTCGGACATGAATTCGCGAGGCAAAGGTTTATTGGATTCTTGAATTTGGTTGCAAAGCGAGGTAAGTATCGTGGTTAACCTTGACTTGAGGGAATAGAATCCTTGAATTATTTGCTATATGAATTTCATATGTAATGATGTATAGGCAAGGTGACGAGTGTCTATACTTTGTCAAATTAATTGTTTGCTTAATTATTTAAAAATCTTAAATTATTTTAAGACATGAATTAATTATTATAATAATTATTTCTCTCCTATTCCTTGTCAAATATTAATTCTTGAATTCCTACAATAATTGTTACATGCTTATTTGATTTATGTGTCTTAATTGCTACTTGACATTTAGCATATTAAATATTAAACTGCCTATTTTCTTCCTGATTTTTACAATTAATTGTTACTTGCCATTGTTTGTTTCATAAATAAATTATAATTATTGTATGCCTTGATGCTTAATAGTTTCTCATTGAACATGGTATTTATTGCAGTATTTTTATTACATTTAAGAATTGTTAAAATATATGGGGGGAACGGGTTGCACGCCGCAACAGATTTATTTAAAGTTTATATTGGGGGAAACGGGTTGCACGTCGCAATAGATTTATTTAAAGTTTATATTGGGGGATCGGGTTGCACGCCGCAACAGATTTATTTTAAGTTTATATTGTTGGAGCGGGTTGCACGCCGCAATGAAAATAATTTGAGGGATTAAGACTGCTGAATTGACTTCAATTATTGATATTATTTACCTATCTTACTACTATTCCTGTTATTATTATTATTATTGTGTACAGGTTAATGTAAGCGACCTGCCTTAATCTCGTCACTACTTTGTCGAGCTTAGGCTCGACACTTACAGAGTACATGTGGTCGGTTGTACTCATACTACACTCTCCACTTCTTGTGCAAATTTCGGAGTTGGTCCCAGCGGCGTACCACAGACTTGCTCGGATTTCAGATATCTAGAGGAAACTTGAGGTATAACTGCACAGCGTCCGTAGTTCTGGAATATCCAATCTCACGAATTGGTTGGCTAAGGCCTGAACAACCAAGGCTGAGGGCCTCTCAGCTGCCGGAAGATATGCCAAGCTCCCCAAACTCTTTGCCCGGCGACTCAAAGCGTCGGCCACTACATTGACCTTCCCCGGGTGGTATAATATAGTGATATCATAGTATTTAAGTAGCTCCAACCACCTCCGCTGATGCAATTAAGGTCCTTCTGCCTGGACAAGTACTGCAAACTTCGGTGATCAGTGTAAATCTCACAGGGAACACCGTACAAATAATGACGCTAGATCTTAAGGGCGTGAACAATAGCTGCTAACTCGAGATCATGAACTGGATAATTCTTCTCATGCACCTTCAATTGTCTAGACGCGTAGGCAATCACCCTACTGTCCTGCATCAATAATGCTCCAAGGTCAATCCTCGAGGCATCACAATAGACAGTGTATGACCCTGAACCTGTAGGCAATACTAATACTGGGGCTGTAGTCAAAGCTGTCTTGAGCTTCTGAAAACTCTGCTCACACTCCTCGGTCCACCTGAACAGACCACCCTTCTGGGTTAGCCAGGTCATAGGTGCTGCAATGGATGAAAATCCCTCCACAAAGCGACGGTAATACCCCGCCAAACAAAGGAAACTGCAGATCTCCATAGCTGATGACAGTCTAGGCCAACTCTGCACTGCCTCCACCTTCTTCAGATCTACCTTGATCCCATCACGAGACACTATGTGGCCCAAGAATGCCACTGAATCAAGTCAGAATTCACACTTAGAAACTTTTGCATACAACCTCTTCTCCCTCAAAGTCTAAAGCACGGTCCTCAGGTGTTGCTCATGATCTTCCCGAAACCGGGAATATGCCAGGATGTCGTAATTAAACACAATGACAAAGGAATCAAGATAAGGCCGGAATACACTGTGCATCAAATGCATAAAGGCTGTTGGGGCATTGGTCAGCCCAAATGACATGACAAGAAACTCATAGTGACCATATCTGGTCCTAAAAGCAGTCTTCGGGATATCCGGCTCCCAAATCTTCAACTGATGATAGCCAGAACGTAAGTCAATATTGGAAAACACCCTGGAACCCTGTAACTGATCAAATAAATCATTAATGCGAGGCAAAGGATACCCGTTCTTCACTGTAACCTCGTTCAACTGCCGATAATCAATACACATATGCATAGAACCATCCTTCTTCTTCACAAATAAGATCGGAGCACCCCCAAGGTGATATGCTGAGCCTGATGAAGCCCTTATAAAGCAACTCCTGCAACTGCTCCTTCAACTCCTTCAACTCAGGAGGAGACATACGGTAGGGAGGAATAGAAATGGGCTGAGTGCCCGGCAACAAATCAATGCCAAAATCAATATCTCTATCGGGCGGCATACCCGGAAGATCAGCTGGAAACACATCTGGAAAGTCCCTCACTACTGGAACTGGCTCGACTGTAGGGGTATCAATACGGACATCTCTCACATAAGCCAAATACGTATCACACCCCTTCTCAACCATTCGCTAGGCCTTAAGAAATGAAATGACCATGCAGGGAGTATACTCTAAGGTACCTTTCCACTCTGATCTCGGCAAACCTGGCATAGCAAGCGTCACGGTCTTAGCGTGACAATCAAGAATTGCATAATGGGGCAACAACCAGTCCATGCCCAAGATAACATCAAAATCTACCATACTGAGGAATAACAAATCGGCTCTGGTCTCAAAACCACTAAGAGCAAGCAAACACGACCGATATACGCGGTCCACAATGAGAGAATCTCCCACATGAGTAGATACATAAATAGGGGAACTCAAAAAATCCCGATATATCCCCAAATGTGGAGCAAAATAAGAAGATACATATGAATACGTAGAGCCTAGGTCCAATAATACTGATGCATCCCTATGATAGACAGGGACAATACATGTGATGACTGAATCTGAAGCAACGGCCTTTGAACGGGCTGGAAGGGCATAATATCTGGCCTGGCCTCCCCCTCTAGGGCGACCTCGACCTCCCTGACCTCCACCTCAAGCTGGCTGAGGAGGTGGGGTAGCAGCTGGTGCTGGAAGAATGTTCGGAGGACCCGGTGGAGCATGTGGAGGCTGATAAGTCTGTGGAGGTGCACCCCTCCAGGCTCTGGGCAATCTCTAACCGGGTGACGAGTGTCACCACACTCAAAATAAGCTGTCGGAGGACGCTGCGGCTGAGACTGACTCGGACCTGGCCTGCTAGACTGGCCGGTAATAGCACCTCGAGTAGGAGGCATACTGGATACTGGCAGTGCATAATAGGGCTCCTGAGGCCTAGGAGGAGCTGGGACACTGCTGGCTGCTGGAAGAGTTGAATGAATAGGGCGACTCAGAAAACCCCTACCGTAGCGTGCTGCTGGTGCACGAGCTCCTAAATAATGACCAGTCTCTCGAGACCTCTTGGCCTCTCTCTCCTCTCGGTCCCGCGCAAACATGCCCTCTCAGTGTATGGCGAGCTAACCCACTGAAACGGACTACATACTCCGGCACAGTCATAGAACCCTAACACAACTGCTCGAACTCTGTGCGCCAAGCATGCCTGAGGCTCTGAGGAACATACTCACGCAAAAACATCTTTGAAAAGTGAGTCCAAGTGAGTGAGGCTGCCTCGACTGGACTACTCAGCTCATAGGCACGCCACCACTGATATGCTGCTCCCCTCAGCTGGAAAGCGGTGAAAGAAACCCCACTCGTCTCCACAATGCCCATAGTGCAGAGAATACGATAACACTCCTCAAGAAAACCCAGAGCATCATGTGAAACTAGTCCACTGAAAGTAGGTGGGTGGTACTTTTTGTACATCTCAAGTTTGAGCTGCTCTGCCTCAGAAGCAGTTACCCTGATCTCATGCTGATCCGGAGCCACTAGGGGCATATGAATATACTCTGGGGCCTGATCAACTTGGACCCTCTGCTCAGGGGTGCGGGCTGCGGGAGTCTGTGCCCCTCCCCCGGCCTGAGATGTAGCGGGAGCTATCGGAAATATAGTCCGGCCTGAGCCAGAGTGCTGAACATGCTCAAGAACTGATCTAAAGTCTCCTGGAGGGCTGGAGTAGCAATAGGGATCTTTGGCGATGGCCCTCCAGCTGGAGCTGCTGGGGGATCCTCTGACGCAGCTCTCGCAGGTGCTCGGGCTGCACCGCGTGGTCGTCCTCTACCCCGACCCCAGCCTCTGGTGGCTCTGGCAGGGGGCTCGGGTGCCTGATCGTCGGTCCTTCCATTGCGGATCCTCACCATCTGTGAAAAAGAATAGAATAGAATCTTAGAATTTTTTGGTGTCAATAACTCACACGACAAGGATATCAAAGAAATATGATTGTTCTTAACAGTTACATAGCCTCCCGAAGATAAGTACGGACGTCTCCGCTCCGATCC
This sequence comes from Nicotiana tomentosiformis, assembly GCF_000390325.3. NCBI lineage: Eukaryota > Viridiplantae > Streptophyta > Magnoliopsida > Solanales > Solanaceae > Nicotiana > Nicotiana tomentosiformis. The sequence continues at coordinate 119,961,845 of NC_090817.1, forward strand.
GCGAGACTCTAATAAACCGGCTTGTGACTCGCGACTCCTACGAACCTAGTGCTCTGATACCAACTTGTCACGACCCAAATTAACCCTCCGTAAGGTGTTGTGATGGCACCTAGTCTTTACGAATAGGTAAGCCTATCATTTGCGGAAAAAAATAAAGAAAACACAACATTTTTAAGTTAAACAGTATATTTTAAATAGCCAAGAGTAGTACCACTCAGCATACACAAAATAATTTCCTAAGACCCAGAATATCACTAAGTCAAAAGCTGCTATAATCTATGTAGCTCTATACAAAAGTCTGAAGATAATAAGGAAAAATCTCTAGATGAGGGAGTAGAAGGGGACTCCGAAGATCTGCGGACGCAAGCAGAGGTACCTTGAAGTCTCCTAGAATCAGAAGCACGTACTAACCCCGAGGCTGATAGCTCGCACCTGGATCTGCACACGAAAACATGTGCAGGGAAGGGCATGAGTATACCACAATGGTACCTAGTAAGTGCCAAGCCTAACCTCGGTCGAGTAGTGACGAGGTCAGGTCAAGGTCCTACCAGAGTAGATATAATAAATTAAACAATAAAAGATATAAGTAAAATTTACGATAACACAGTTTAAGAAATTCTCGAAAATTTAACAGTTAAGGGAGACCTCGGCTCAAAACAAGGTAAACACAATGGGAAATCTCTCGGGATACAGTCCCGTAGTTTCAAATGAATATGCAGTATATGGGGATCTCCCGGAATACGTCCGTAGTCCCAAAGTAAATATGCAGTGCTGGGGGATCTCCCGAAATACATTCGTAGTCCCAAAGTAAATATGCAGAACAGGGGGATCTCCCGGAATACGTCCGTAGTCCCAAAGTAAATATACAGTACAGGAGGATCTCCCGAAATACGTCCGTAGTCCCAAAGTAAATATGCAGTACAGGGGGATCTCCCGGAATATGTCCGTAGTCCCAAACTAAATATGCAGTACAGGGGGATCTCCAGGAATACGTCTGTACTCCCAAAGTAAATATGCAACGCAAGATTAAATGACAGGTATGACATCGAGTTATACAGTTTATACTGGACACAGATAAGGCAAATAAGGACTTAATTGAACATGACGTACAGAATGTCAATTAGGCATTTAAAACACGTAAGCATGCTTTTCTAGTCTAAACTACACAACTAAACATATTAGTACAATTAATAAGAGAAGCAACTTATGATTTAAAAAGGTTAAACATTATTTTTGCAATAATACCCGTCTACGTACTCGTCACCTCACGTACACAGCGCCCACACACCAAATAATATCAAGATATCTTAAGGGGTAAGTCCCCAACACAAGGTTAGGCAAGCCACTTACCTCAAACCGCTCAAATCAACCTGATATCACATTCTTGCCATGAGTATCCGACTCCAAATGGCCCGAATCTATTCAAAACAGTACAATACCATCAATACGCGCTAATGGCATGAATCCCACAAGGAAAACTACAAAAATTAGGCCAAAACCCGAAATTGGCTCAAACCCGGCCCCCGGGGCCCACGTCTCGGAACCCGACAAAATTCACAAAACTAGAAAGCTCATTCACTCATGAGTCTAACCATATAAAATTTACTAAAATCCGACACCAAATGGTCTTCCAATCCACAATTCAAACTCCCAAATCCCTAGTCTCCAACTTCCAATTTCCACCTTAAATACACATTAACTAGGTGGGAAAATACATGGCAAAGCAAGATTATTGACCAAAAATAAGCACAAGGAACTTACCTCATGAAATGCCTCGAAAATGCTCTCAAACATCGCCCCAACCCAAGTTTGGAAGGCCAAAAATGGTAAAAATCGCGAAGCCCTACGGTTTTAATCACTGCCCAGGTATTTTCGCACCTGCGGAACCTGGGCTCGCACCTGCGGGTGCGCTTGTGCGGAAAAAGTGTGAATCTGCGCAACTCACTTATCCCCTCTGCCTTCACACCTACGACGAAAGGGCCGCATCTGCGCCCTCGCGCCTGCGGAGTCCCTTCCGCTTCTGCGCATCTTGCACATATGCGAACATCCTTGCGCATTTGGGGGCATCGAAGATGCGGAAACTTCCTCGCACCTGCGACCCCAGGCCAACTATTGATTTATCGCATCTGTGCTTCCATCTCTGCATGTGCGGCTCCCGCACCTACGGTCTCTTTTCCGCAGGTGCGAAAACACTAGAACTAGCAAAGTTGAGAAATTCCTCTAAGTCCAAGTTTTCACCCGTTAAGCATCCGAAACACACCCGAGGCCTCCGGGACCTCGACAAACATACCAACCAATCCTAAAATACCATACGAACTTAGTCGATCTCTCAAATCCAATCAAACTATGCTAAAATCACGAATCACCCTCCAATTCAAACTTAAAGGACTTGAAACTTCAAAATTCTACAACCGATATCGAAATCTATCAAATCACGTCTGATTGATCTCAAATTTTGCGCAAAAGTTATAATCAACATTACGGACCTACTCCAACTTTAGAAATCAGAAAATGACCCCGATATCAAAAATGCCACTACCGGCCCAAAACTCCAAAAATTCGACTTTCGCCATTTCAAGCCTAAATGAGCTACGAACCTCCAAAACACAATCCGGACACGCTCCTAAACCCAAAATCACCTAACAAAGCTAACGGAACCGACGGAATTCCATTCTGGAGTCATCTTCACATAGTTTTGACTACGATCCAAATCCTAGGGCTTAAGCTCTCATTTAGGGACTAAGTGTCCCAAAACACTCCGAAGCTCAAAACCAATCATCCCGGCAAGTCACAATAGCAGAAAATGATTTGGGGAATGCAGTTAATAGGGGATCGGGGCTATTACTCTAAAAATGACTGGTCGAGTCGTTACATCCTCCCCCTCTTAAAACGATCGTTCGTCTTTAAACGAGTATAAAGACATACCTAAAACTGTGAAAAGATGAGGGTACTGGCTGCGCATATCCTGCTCGGTCTCCCAAGTCGCCTCCTCGACCGGTTGACCCCTCCACTGGACCTTTACTGAAGCAATATTCTTTGACCTGAGCTTTCTTACCTGCCTATCCAAAATGGCTACTGGCTCCTCAACATAAGATAGATCCTTGTCCAACTGGACAGAGCTGAAATCCAATACATGAGTCAGATCACCGTGATACTTCCGGAGCATAGACATGTGGAATACCGGGTGAACTCCTGCTAGGCTGGGAGGCAAGGCAAGCTCATAAGCAACCTCCCCAACTCATCGCAATATCTCAAAAGGACCAATGAACCTCGGGCTCAGCTTGCCCTTCTTCCCGAACCTCATAACACCCTTCATAGGCGATACCCGAAGTAAGACCCACTCACCAACCATAAACGCCAAATCACAAACCTTACGGTCCACATAACTCTTCTTCCTGGACTAGGCTGTGCGAAGTCTCTCCTGAATCACCTTCACCTTATCCAGGGCATCCTGGACCAAATCTGTACCCAACAATCGGGCCTCGCCCGGTTTAAACCATCCCACTGGGGACCGGCACTGCCTACCATATAAAGCCTCACACGGTGCCATCTGAATCCTGGACAAATAACTGTTGCTGTAAGCGAACTCTGCAAGTGGCAAGTATCGGTCCCATGACCCTCCAAACTCCATCACACAGGCATGGAGCATATTCTCAAGAATCTGAATTGTGCGCTCGGACTGCCCGTCTGTTTGAGGGTGAAAGGTTGTGCTCAACTCCACCCTAATACCCAACTCCTGTTGTACGGCTCTCCAAAACTGTGATGTGAACTGTGTACCTCTGTCTGAAATGATGGATACTGGAATACCATGAAGGCAGACAATCTCTCTGATATAAATCTCAGCCAACCTCTCCGAAGAGTATGTAGTCAGCATCGGAATGAAATGGGCTGACTTGGTCAGCCGATCCACGATCACCCAAATAACATCAAACTTCCTCAAAGTCCGAGGAAGTCCAACCACAAAGTCCATGGTGACCCGCTCCCACTTCCACTCTGGTATCTCCAACCTCTGAAGTAATACACCCGGTCTCTGATGCTCATATTTAACCTACTGACATTTGAGACACTTGGCCACAAACCCAACTACGTCCTTTTTCATTCTTCTCCACCAATAGTGATGCCTCAAGTCCTGGTACATCTTCGCGACAATCGGATGAATGAAGTACCGCGAGCTATGGGCCTCCTCAAGAATCAACTCCTGAAGCCCATCTACATTGGGCACACAGATCCGGCCCTACATCTTCATCACACCGTCATCACCAATAGTCACATCTCTGGCATCACCTCGCCGAACCCTGTCCTGAAGAACTAGAAGATGAGGATCATCATATTGGCGCTCCTTGATACAGTCATAAAGAGAAGACCAAGCAACCATACAAGCTAATACCCGGTTAGGCTCTAAAATATCCAATCTCATGAACTGGTTGGCTAAGGCCTGAACGTCCAAGGCTAAGGGACTCTCAGCTGCCGGAAGATATGCCAAGCTCCCCAAACTCTCTACTCGATGACTCAAAGCGTTGGCCACTACATTGGACTTTCCCGGGTGGTATAATATAGTGATATCATAGTCTTTATGTAGCTCCAACCACCTCCGCTGACGCAAATTAAGGTCCTTCTGCCTGGACAAGTACTGCAAACTCCGGTGATCAGTGTAAATCTCACAAGGAACACCGTACAAATAATGACGCCAGATCTTCAGGGCGTGAACAATAGCTGCTAACTCGATATCATGAACTGGATAATTCTTCCCATGCACCTTCAACTGTCTAGACGCGTAGGCAATCACCCTACCGTCCTGCATCAATACTGCTCCAAGGATAATCCTCGAGGCATCACAATAGACAGTGTATGACCCTGAACTTGTAGGAAATACTAATACTAGGGCTGTAGTCAAAGCTGTCTTGAGCTTCTAAAAACTCTGCTCACACTCCTCGGTCCACCTGAACAGACCACCCTTCTGGGTCAGCCTGGTCATAGGTGCTGTAATGGATGAAAATCCCTCCACAAAGCGACGGTAATTCCCCGCCAAACCAAGAAAACTGCGGATCTCCGTAGTTGATGACGGTCTAGGCCAACTCTGCACTGCCTCCACCTTCTTCGGATCTACCTTGATCCCATCATGAGACACTAAGTGGCCCAAGAATGCCACTCAATCAAGCCAGAATTCACACTTATAAAATTTTTGTATACAACCTCTTCTCCCTCAAATTCTGAAGCACGGTCCTCAGGTGTTGCTCATGATCTTCCCGAGACCGGGAATATACCAGGATGTCGTCAATAAACACAATGACGAAGGAATCAAGATAAAGCCGGAATACACAGTGCATCAAATGCATAAAGGCTGTTGGGGTGTTGGTCAGCCCAAATGACATGACAAGAAACTCAAAGTGACCATATCTGGTCCTGAAAGCAGCCTTCGGGATATCCGGCTCCTAAATCTTCAACTGATGATAGCCAGAACGTAAGTCAATCTTGGAAAACACCCTGGAACCCTATAACTGATCAAATAAATCATTAATGCGAGGCAAAGAATACTCGTTCTTCACTGTAACCTCGTTCAACTGCCGATAATCAATACACATACGCATAGAACCATCCTTCTTCTTCACAAATAAGATCGGAGCACCCCAAGGTGATACACTGAGCCTGATGAATCCCTTATCAAGCGACTCATGCAATTGCTCCTTCAACTCCTTCAACTCAGGAGGAGCCATACGGTAGGGAGGAATAGAAATGGGCTGAGTGTCCGGCAACAAATCAATGCCAAAATCAATATCTCTATCGGGCGGCATACCCGGAAGATCAGCTGGAAACACATCTGGAAAGTCCCTCACTACTGGAACTGGCTCGACTGTAGGGGTATCAATACGGACATCTCTCACATAAGCCAAATACGCATCACACCCCTTCTCAACCATTCGCTGGGCCTTAAGAAATGAAATGACCATACGGGGAGTATACTCTAAGGTACCTCTCCACTCTAATCTCGGCAAACCTGGCATAGCAAGCGTCACGATCTTAGCGTGACAATCAAGAATAGCATAATGGGGTGACATCCAGTCCATGCCTAAGATAACATCAAAATCTACCATACTGAGGAATAACAAATCGGCTCTGGTGTCAAAACCACTAAGAGCAATCAAACATGACCGATATACGCGGTCCACAACGAGAGAATCTCCTACAGGAGTAGATACATAAATAGGGGAACTCAAAGAATCCCGAGATATCCCCAAATGTGGAGCAAAATAAGAAGACACATACGAATACGTAGAGCCTGGGTCAAATAATACTGATGCATCCCTATGACAGACAGGGACGATACCTGTGATGACTGAATCTGAAGCAACGGCCTCTGAACGGGCTGGAAGGGCATAGTACCTGGCCTGGCCTCCCCCTCTAGGGCAACCTCGACCTCCCTAACCTCCACCTCAAGCTGGCTGAGGAGGTGGGGTAACAGCTGGTGCTGGAAGAATGGCGAGAGGACTCGGTGGAGCACGTGGAAGCTGATAAGTATGTGGAGGTGCACCCTTTCTGGCTCTGGGGAAATCTCTAACCAGGTGACGAGTGTCACCACACTCAAAACAACCTCTCGGACGGCTGAGACTGACTTGGACCTGGCATGCTGGACTGGCTGGTAATAGTACCTCGAGTAGGAGGCATACTGGATACTGGCGGTGCATAATAGGGCTCCTGAGGCCTAGGAGGAGCTGGGACACCGCTTGCTGCTGGAAGAGCTGAATGAACATGGCGACTCACAAAACCCCTACCGTAGCGTGCTGCTGGTGCACGAGCTCCTGAAAAATGACCAATCTCTCGAGACCTCTTGGCCTCTCTCTCCTCTCGGTCCCAGGCGAACATGCCCTCCACTCTCCTTGCAATGCTCATTGCCTACTAATAACTGATGTCTATCTCCAACTCCCTGGCCATACTGGTCCGAATACTGGGGTGGCGTCCCTTAATGAAGCGACGAACCCTCTATCTGACCATAGCAACCAGAGCCGGTGCATGGCGAGCTAACCCACTGAAACGGACTGCATACTCCGTCATAGTCATAGAACCCTGATACAATTGCTCGAACTCTGCGCGCCAAGCATCCCTGAGGCTCTGAGGAACATACTCACATAAGAACATCTTTGAAAAGTGAGTACAAGTGAGTGAGGCTACCTCGTCCGGACTACTCAGCTCATAGGCACGCCACCACTGATATGCTGCTCCCCTCAGCTGGAAAGCGGTGAAAGAAACCCCACTCATCTCCACAATGCCCATAGTGCGGAGAATACGATGACACTCCTCAAGAAAACCCAGAGCATCATCTGAAGCTATTCCGCTGAAAGTAGGTGGGTGGTACTTCTTGTACCTCTCAAGTTTGAGTTGCTCTGCCTCAGAAGCAGCTACCCTGATCTCATGTTGAACCGGAGCCACTGGGGGCATAGGAATATACTCTGGGGCCTGATCAACTTGGACCCTCTGCTCAGGGGTGCGGGCTGCGGGAGTCTGTGCCCCTCCCCCGTCCTGAGATGTAGTGGGAGCTATCGAAAATAGTCCGGCCTGAGCCAGAGTGCTGAACATGCGCAAGAACTGAGCTAAAGTCTCCTGGAGGGCTAGAGTAGTAATAGGGATCTCTGGCGATGGCCCTCCAGATGGAGCTGATGGGGGCTCCTCTGACGTAGCTCTCGCAGGTGCTCGGGCTGCACTGCGTGGTCGTCCTCTACCCCGACCCCGCTCTCTGGTGGCTCTGGCGGGGGCTCGGGTGCCTTATCACCGGTCCTCCCATAGCGGATCCTCACCATCTGTGAAAAAGAATAGAATAGAATCTTAGAATTTTTTGGTGTCAATAACTCGCACGACAAGGAAATCAACGAAATGTGATTGTTCTTAACAGTTACATAGCCTCCCGAAGATAAGTACGGACGTCTCCGCACCGATCCGCAAGACTCTAATAAACCGGCTTGTGACTCGCGACTCCTACGAACCTAGTGCTCTGATACCAACTTGTTACGACCCAAATTAACCCTCCGTAAGGTGTCGTGATGGCACCTAGTCTTTACGACTAGGTAAGCCTAACATTTGCGGGAAAAAATAAAGAAAACACAACATTTTTAAGTTAAATAGTATATTTTAAATAGCCAAGAGTAGTACCACTCGGCATACACAAAATAATTTCCCAAGACCCGGAATATCACTAAGTCACAAGCTGCTATAATATATGTAGCTCTATACAAAAGTCTGAAGATAATAAGGAAAAATCTCTAGACGAGGGAGTAGAAGGGGACTCCGAAGATCTGCGGACGCAAGCAGAGGTACCTTGAAGTCTCCTAGAATCAGCAGCACGTACTAACCCTGAGGCTGATAGCTCGTACCTGGATCTGCACACGAAAACATGTGCAGAAGGGCATGAGTACACCACAATGGTACCTAGTAAGTGCCAAGCCTAACCTCGGTCGAGTAGTGATGAGGTCAGGTCAAGGCCCTACCATAATAAATATAATAAATTAAACAGTAAAAGATATAAGTAGAATTTATGGTAACACAGTTTAAGAAATTCTCGAAAATTTAACAGTTAAGGGAGCCCTCGGCTCAAAACAAGGTAAACACAGTGGGAAATCTCTCGAGATACCGTCCCGTAGTTTCAAATGAATATGCAGTATAGGGGGATCTCCCGGAATACGTCTGTAGTCCTAAAGTAAATATGCAGTGCTGGGGGATCTCCCGGAATACGTCCGTAGTCCCAAAGTAAATATACAGTAGAGGGGGATCTCCCGAAATATGTCTGTAGTCCCAAAGTAAATATGCAGTACAGGGGGATCTCCCGGAATACATCTGTAGTCCCAAAGTAAATATGCAGTACAGGGGGATCTCCCGAAATACGTCTGTAGTCCCAAAGTAAATATGCAATATAGGGGGATCTCCCGGAATACGTCTGTAGTCCCAAAGTAAATATACAACACAAGATGAAATGACAGGTATGACATCGAGTTATACAGTTTATACTGGACACAGATAAGGCAAATAAGGACTTAACTGATCATGACGCACATAATGTCAATTAGGCAGTTAAAACACGTAAGCATGCTTTTCTAGTCTAAACTACACAATTAAACATATTAGTACAATTAATAAGAGAAGCAATTTATGATTTAAAAAGGTTAAACATGATTTTTGCAATAATACCCGTCTACGTACTCGTCACCTCACGTACACGGCGCCCACACACCAAATAATATCAAGATATCTTAAGGGGAAAGTCCCCAACACAAGGTTAGGTAAGCCACTTACCTCGAACCGCTCAAATCAACCTGAAATCACATTCTTGCCACGAGTATCCGACTCCAAATGGCCCGAATCTATTCAAAACAGTACAATACCATCAATATGCACTAATGGCATGAATCCCACAAGGAAAACTACAAAAATTAGGCCAAAACCCGAAATTTGCTCAAACCGGGTCCCCGGGGCCCACGTCTCGAAACCCGGCAAAATTCACAAAACTAGAAAGCTCAAACACTCACGAGTCTAACCATATCAAATTTACTAAAATCCGACACCAAATGGTCTTCCAATCCACAATTCAAACTCCCAAATCCCTAGTCTCCAACTTCCAATTTCCACCTTAAATACACATTAACTAGGTGGGAAAATACATGGCAAGGCAAGATTATTGACCAAAAATAAGCACAAGGAACTTACCTCATGAAATGCCTCGAAAATGCTCTCAAACATCGCCCTAACCCAAGTTTGCAAGGCCAAAAATGGTAAAAATCGCGAAGCCCTTCGGTTTTAATCACTGGCCAGGTATTTTCGCACCTGCGGGTGAGCTTGTGCGGAAAACGTGTGCATCTGCGCAACTCACTTAACCCCTCTGCCTTCACACCTGCGACAAAAGGGCCGCATCTGCGCCCTCGCGCCTGCAGAGTCCCTTCCGCTTCTGCGCATCTTGCACATGTGCGAACATCCTTGCGCATTTGCGGGCATCGAAGATGCGGAAACTTCCTCGCACCTGCGACCCCAGGCCAACTATTGATTTATCGCATCTGCGCTTCCATCTATGCATGTGCGGCTCGCGCACCTACGGTCTCTTTTCCGCAGGTGCAAAAACACTAGAACCAGTAAAGTTGAGAAATTCCTCTAAGTCCAAGTTTTCACCCGTTAAGCATCCGAAACACACCCGAGGCCTCCAGGACCTCGACCAAACATACCAACCAATCCTAAAACACCATACAAACTTAGTCGAGCTCTCAAATCCCATTAAACAATGCTAAAATTATGAATCACCCTCCAATTCAAACTTAAAGGACTTCAAACTTCAAAATTCTATAACCGATATCGAAACCTATCAAATCACGTCTGATTGATCTCAAATTTTGCGCAAAAGTTATAATCAACATTATTGACCTACTCCAACTTTTGGAATCGGAAAATGACCCCGATATCAAAAATTCCACTACCGGCCCAAAACTCCAAAAATTCGATTTTCGCCATTTCAAGCCTAAATGAGCTACGAACCTCCAAAACATAATCCGGACACGCTCCTAAACCCAAAATCACCTAACGGAGCTAACAGAATCGACAGAATTCCATTCCGGAGTCGTCTTCACATAGTTTTGACTACGATCCAAATCCTAGGGCTTAAGCTCTCATTTAGGGTGTCACGACCCAACTGGAGGGTCATGACTAGCACCCAGGCCATACTTGCCGAGCACCAACGTACATTTTATCTAACCTTCCTTATTATCTTTAAGGGCCGACAAGATCAATATAAATGGTAGACATGGATCATGAACATCCAACAATGAAAGATAATGTCATGAAACATATATAACATGGGACGACAAGACTGTCAAGAAACTATATATAAGGTACGAGCTACCATGAGTCGACACCTGTCTATGAGCCTCTAAAGGAACATAAGTTCTACAACATTGCCGGAACAGGGCCCCGACATACCCATAATGTCTATAACAAAAATGCATACCAAGACCACGGCAAGTCCGGAGAAGGGATCTCGCCAATAACCGCTGAACTGGACAGCCTACTGTGGTGGGGGAGCTGCGTCTACCCATCTATCAGGACCTGCAGCACGACATGCAGTGTCCACAAATAAAAGGGACGTCAGTACGAATAAAGTACTGAGTATGTAAGGCAGGAAAGCATAAGTAAGAACAGTAATGTAAACAGGGATAGGGAATATACAACCTGTGACATCTGGGTACCTCTGAGGGCTGCTGACATGAAACACATGATACATACATATATATACATAAACTTTTAAAACATACGCCTTTGTGGGCATCACCATCATCATATCGTACCCGGCCGTAATAGGCTCGGTAAAACATACCCGGCCATCATAGGGCTCGGTAGAATCATACCCGGCCACGTGGAGCTCGGTAAAACCCAACTGATCAGTGGTTGCACAATAGGTGCCGTACCCGGCCGACTATAGCGCGGCTCGGTAGAGTAAAATAGATACATATATATGATGCATGCTGGACTCATTGGAATCACATTTTGAACCTTTCGGAGTGACATAAGGTTGGTATCCTTCGTACACGTTATTAGGATTAACTCTTCATCAAGAATCTTATAAGAATCAGGAACTACCAACAACATTGATAATATAAGAATAAGAGAAGTAACATCAATATCAATCGTTTCATAAGAAAGGGCAGCAATGTAAGTACTGCTAGCTTCTAAGAGTAGAGTATCTTTGGGAGCTCGTTCAATACATTATGTACAATCGGAGTCGTGCAAAAGAATGAAGGGGATAGCCTCACATACCTTGTATATACTGCCCAACCTCAAGCTATGCAAATGTCACGACTCCTTAGTCTACAATAAGAGAAATGACACTATCATTATCGTTTAAGCGTCGTAACTATTATGTATCGACCGCAACCTATTTTACGATGAAACGGACAGCACCTCCCCTATTTATATGACTTCACACAAGTCAATACAATCACCAAACAGCCCAAACAACATCATTAATAATCATATTGAGCCTCCCAAAATAGTCCACCAACCAACAACATTACTACCAAGCCTTTCGATATATATTTCACAAGTTCTAGCTTCAACGACTTAGCCGCAACTTGGATAATCTTAAATATATATAGAGTAAGAGGTTCCTTACCTTTAAACATAAAGTAATAGGTTCCTTACCTTTAAACAGAAATAACAACTCCAATTTGACCTTAATTTTCCACGAAATATCTCTCCAATTCTGCCACAAGAACAAGGAAGCGAAACTAGCAATCAATTCGGGTTTTTCGGCACTAGAATTACTTTAGAAGACTTGAAATCACCTAGGGTTGATATTAAAAACATGAAGGAGTATTTACAGAACATAAAACACTTAAAAAAACCTCCCACACGAGCTGGAACAACACAAAAATCAGCAACAACAAGAAGAACAGGAAACTTACTAGCGCCACGGGATTCCCGACACTTGATTTGTGTTGTTTGCCCTTTGTTTGGGTCTTGGATCATGAGAGAACCTTGAGAGAGTGTTTTTAGGGTTCTAAGGTATGAATATACTGAAAAATAATGACTTAAAACGGAGTTGAGGTATCTTATATATATCCATATGTCTTAAACCGCCTATGTGAGCCCCATAGAGAGCTGCTTGGCACACTCTCACAAAAATGCAAATATCTCTCTATTCCGAGATCGTATCGACGAACGGTTTAATGCGTTAGAAACTAGACTCATAGATCTTCAATTTGATAGGTAGATCACCCAATAATTCCAAGTATATTAGGAGAAAAATTTAGTAACATTTGACCTAAAGTTTAAGTAAAATTATAAACGTAAGTTGCGACAACTTTTATTGACTTTATTTCATAACTCGCTTGACTTCAAGACTTATGATACGGATATTATATGATTCAAATACATTAAAACATGAACTCTTGGGACAATTAATCACCTCTAGTGTTACCCGAAAATATGGGTTACAACATCCTTGATTCGTTTAACTTCTAATACTTGTTAACCACTCTTATACACCCTTGTATCGTTTAAGACCAATATGATTAACTTCTTATCATCTCAAAGAAAATATCTTCTTGGATTTACGTCGACTAACTTACAGCGTGATCTAAGGTACACGAATTTGGGTTGTAACATAGGGACTAAGTGTCCCAAAACACTCCGAAGCTCAAAACCAATCATCCCGGCAAGTCACAATAGCAGAAAACGATTTGGGGAATACAGTTAATAGGGGATCGGGGCTATTACTCTCAAAACGACTGGTCGGGTCGTTACATCCTCCCCCTCTTAACACGATCGTTCGTCTTCGAACGAGTATAAAGACATACCTGAAATTGTGAAAAGATGAGGGTACTGGCTGCGCATATCCTGCTCGGTCTCCCAAGTCGCCTCCTCGACCGGTTGACCCCTCCACTGGACCTTTACTGATACAATATTCTTTGACCTGAGCTTTCTCACCTGCCTATCCAAAATGGCTACTGGCTCCTCAACATAAGATAGATCCTTGTCCAACTGGACAGAGCTTAAATCCAATACATGAGTCGGATCACCGTTATACTTCCGGAGTATAGACACGTGGAATACCGGGTGAACTCCTGCTAGGCTGGGAGGCAAGGCAAGCTCATAAGCAACCTCCCCAACTCGCCGCAATATCTCAAAAGGACCAATGAACCTCGGGCTCAACTTGCCCTTCTTCCCGAATCTCATGACACCCTTCATAGGCGATACCCGAAGCAAGACCCGCTCACCAACCATAAACGCCAAATCACGAACCTTACGGTCCGCATAACTCTTCATCCTGGACTGGGTTGTGCGAAGCCTCTCCTGAATCACCTTCTCCTTATCCAGGGCATCCTGGACCAAATCTGTAACCAACAATCGGGCCTCGCCCGGCTCAAACCATCCCACTGGGGACCGGTACCGCCTACCATACAAAGCCTCATACGGTGCCATCTGAATACTGGACTGATAACTATTACTGTAAGCGAACTCTGCAAGAGGCAAGTATCGGTCCCATGACCCTCCAAACTCCATCACACAGGCATGGAGCATATTCTCAAGAATCTGAATTGTGCGCTCGGACTGCCCATCTGTCTGAGGGTGAAAGGTTGTGCTCAACTCCACCCTAGTACCCAACTCCTGTTGTACGGCTCTCCAAAACCGTGATGTGAACTGTGTACCTCTGTCTGAAATGATGGATACTGGAATACCATGAAGGCGGGCAATCTCTCTGATATAAATCTCAGCCAACCTCTCCGAAGAGCATGTAGTCAGCATCAGAATGAAATGGGCTGACTTGGTCAGCCGATCCACGATCACCCAAATAACATCAAACTTCCTCAAAGTCCGAGGAAGTCCAACCACAAAGTCCATGGTGACCCGCTCCCACTTCCACTCTGGGATATCCAATCTCTGAAGTAATCCACCCGGTCTCAGATGCTCATATTTAACCTACTGACAGTTGAGACACTTGGCCACAAACCCAACTACGTCCTTTTTCATTCTTCTCCACCAATAGTGATGCCTCAAGTCCTGGTACATCTTCGCAGCACCCGGATGAATGGAGTACCGCGAGCTATGGGCCTCCTCAAGAATCAACTCCCGAAGCCCATCTACATTGGGCACACAGATCCGGCCCTACATCCTCATCACACCGTCATCACCAATAGTCACATCTCTGACATTACCTCGCCGAACCATGTCCTGAAGAACTAGAAGATGAGGATCATCATATTGGCATTCCTTGATACGGTCATAAAGAGAAGACCGAGCAACCACACAAGCTAATACCCGGCTAGGCTCTGAAATATCCAATCTCATGAACTGGTTGGCTAAGGCCTGAACGTCCAAGGCTAAGGGCCTCTCAGCTGCCGGAAGATATGCCAAGCTCCCCAAACTCTCTGCCCGGTGACTCAAAGCGTTGGCCACTACATTGGCCTTCCCCGGGTGGTATAATATAGTGATATCATAGTCTTTAAGTAGCTCCAACCACCTTCGCTGACGCAAATTAAGGTCCTTCTGCCTGGACAAGTACTGCAAACTCCGGTGATCAGTGTAAATCTCACAAGGAACACCGTACAAATAATGACGCCAGATCTTCAGGGCATGAACAATAGCTGCTAACTCGAGATCATGAACTGGATAATTCTTTTCATGCACCTTCAATTGTCTAGACGCGTAGGCAATCACCCTACCGTCCTGCATCAATACTGCTCCAAGGATAATCCTCGAGGCATCACAATAGATAGTGTATGACCCTGAACCTGTAGGCAATACTAATACTAGGGCTGTAGTCAAAGCTGTCTTGAGCTTCTGAAAACTCTGCTCACACTCCTCGGTCCACCTGAATAGAGCACCCTTCTGGGTCAGCCTAGTCATAGGTGCTGCAATGGATGAAAATTCCTCCACAAAGCGACGGTAATACCCTGCCAAACTAAGGAAACTGTGGATCTCCGTAGTTGATGACGGTCTAGGCCAACTCTGCACTGCCTCCACCTTCTTCGGATCTACCTTGATCCCATCACGAGACACTAAGTGGCCCAAGAATGCCACTGAATCAAGCCAGAATTCACACTTAGAAAATTTTGCATACAACCTCTTCTCCCTCAAATTCTGAAGCACGGTCCTCAGGTGCTGCTCATGATCTTCCCAAGACCGGGAATATACCAGGAAGTCGTCAATAAACATAATGATGAAGGAATCAAGATAAGGCCGGAATACACAGTGCATCAAATGCATAAAGGCTGTTGGGGTGTTGGTCATCCCAAATGACATGACAAGAAACTCATAGTGACCATATCTGGTCCTGAAAGCAGCCTTTGGGATATCCGGCTCCCAAATCTTCAACTGATGATAGCCAGAACGTAAGTCAATCTTGGAAAACACCCTGGAACCCTGTAACTGATCAAATAAATCATTAATGCGAGGCAAAGGATACCCGTTCTTCACTGTAACCTCGTTCAACTGCCGATAATCAATACACATACGCATAGAACCATCCTTCTTCTTCACAAATAAGATCGGAGCACCCCAAGGTGATACGCTGAGCCTGATGAAGCCCTTATCAAGAAACTCCTGCAATTGCTCCTTCAACTCCTTCAACTCAGGAGGAGACATACGGTAGGGAGGAATAGAAATGGGCTGAGTGCCCGGCAACAAATCAATGCCAAAATCAATATCTCTATCGGGCGGCATACCCGGAAGATCAGCTGGAAACATATCTGGAAAGTCCTTCACTACTGGAACTGGCTCGACTGTAGGGGTATCAATACGGACATCTCTCACATAAGCCAAATACGTATCACACCCCTTCTCAACCATTCGCTAGGCCTTAAGAAATGAAATGACCATGCGGGGAGTATACTCTAAGGTACCTTTCCACTCTAATCTCGGCAAACCTGGCATAGCAAGCATCACGGTCTTAGCGTGACAATCAAGAATAGCATAATGGGGCGACAACCAGTCCATGCTCAAGATAACATCAAAATCTACCATACTGAGGAATAACAAATCGGCTCTGGTGTCAAAACCACTAAGAGCAATCAAACACGACCGATATACGCGGTCCACAATGAGAGAATCTCCTACAGGAGTAGATACATAAACAGGGGAACTCAAAGAATCCCGAGATATCCCCAAATATGGAGCAAAATAAGAAGACACATATGAATACGTAGAGCCTGGGTCAAATAATACTGATGCATCCCTATGACAGACAGGGACGATACCTGTGATGACTAAATCTGAAGCAACGGCCTCTGAACGGGCTGGAAGGGCATAGTACCTGGCCTGGCCTCCCCCTCTAGGGCGACCTCGACCTCCCTAACCTCCACCTCAAGTTGGCTGAGGAGGTGGGGTAGTAGCTGGTGCTGGAAGAATGGCGAGAGGACCCGGTGGAGCACGTGGAAGCTGATAAGTATGTGGAGGTGCACCCCTTCTGGCTCTGGGGCAATCTCTAACCAGGTGACAAGTGTCACCACTCTCAAAACAACCTTTCGGACGGCTGAGACTGACTTGGACCTGGCATGCTGGACTGGCTGGTAATAGCACCTCGAGTAAGAGGCATACTGGATACTGGCGGTGCATAATAGGGCTCCTGAGGCCTAGGAGGAGCTGGGACACCGCTGGCTGCTGGAAGAGCTGAATGAACATGGGGACTCACAAAACCCCTACCGTAGCGTGCTGCTGGTGCACGAGCTCCTGAAAAATGACCAGTCTCTCGAGACCTCTTGGCCTCTCTCTCCTCTCGGTCCCAGGCGAACATGCCCTCCACTCTCCTGGCAATGCTCACTGCCTGCTGATAAGTGATGTCCATCTCTAACTCCCTGGCCATACTAGTCCGAATACTGGGGTGGAGTGCCTCAATGAAGCGACGAACCCTCCATCTGACCGTAGCAACCAGAGCCCGTGCATGGCGAGCTAACCCACTGAAACGGACTGCATACTCCGGCACAGTCATAGAACCCTGACGCAACTGCTCGAACTCTGCGCGCCAAGCATCCCCGAGGCTCTGAGGAACATACTCACACAAGAACATCTTTGAAAAGTGAGTCCAAGTAAGTGAGGCTACCTCGTCCAGACTACTCAGCTCATAGGCACGCCACCACTGATATGCTACTCCCCTCAGCTGGAAAGCGGTGAAAGAAACCCCACTCGTCTCCACAATGCCCATAGTGCGGAGAATACGATAACACTCCTCAAGAAAACCCAGAGCATCATCTGAAGCTAGTCCGCTGAAAGTAGGTGGGTGGTACTTCTTGTACCTCTCAAGTTTGAGTTGCTCTGCCTCAGAAGCAGCTACCATGATCTCATGTTGAACCGGAGCCACTGGGGGCATAGGAATATACCCTGGGCCTGATCAACTTGGACCCTCTGCTCAGGGGTGCGGGTTGCGGGAGTCTGTGCCCCTCCCTCATCCTGAGATGTAGTGGGAGCTATCTGAAATAGTCCGGCCAGAGCCAGAGTGCTGAACATGCTCAAGAACTGATCTAAAGTCTCCTGGAGGGCTGGAGTAGCAATAGGGATCTCTGGCGATGGCCCTCCAGATGGAGCTGCTGGGGGCTCCTCTGACGCAGCTCTCGCAGGTGCTCGGGCTGCACCGCGTGGTCGTCCTCTACCCCGACCTCGGCCTCTAGTGGCTCTGGTAGGGGGCTCGGGTTCCTGATCGTCGGTCCTCCCATTGCGGATCCTCACCATCTATGAAAAAGAATATAATAGAATCTTAGAATTTTTTGTTGTCAATAACTCGCACGACAAGGAAATCAAAGAGATATGATTGTTCTTAACAGTTACATAGCCTCCCGAAGATAAGTACGGACATCTCTGCACCGATCCGCGAGACTCTAATAAACTGGCTTGTGACTCGCGACTCCTACGAACCTAGTGCTCTGATACCAACTTGTCACGACCCAAATTAACCCTCCGTAAGGTGTCGTGATGGCACCTAGTCTTTACGCCTAGGTAAGCCCAACATTTGCGGGAAAAAATAAAGAAAACACAATATTTTTAAGTTAAATAGTATATTTTAAATAGCCAAGAGTAGTACCACTCGGCATACACAAAATAATTTTCCAAGACCTGGAATATCACTAAGTCACAAGCTGCTATAATATATGTAGCTCTATACAAAAGTCTGAAGATAATAAGGAAAAATCTCTAGACGAGGGAGTAGAAGGGGACTCCAAAGATCTGCGGACGGAAGCAGAGGTACCTTGAAGTCTCCTAGAATCAGCAGCACGTACTAACCCCGAGGCTGATAGCTCGTACCTGGATCTGCACACGAAAACATGTGCAGAAGGGCATGAGTACACCACAATGGTACCTAGTAAGTGCCAAGCCTAACCTCGGTCGAGTAGTGACGAGGTCAGGTCAAGGCCCTACCAGAGTAAATATAATAAATTAAACAGTAAAAGATATAAGTAGAATTTACGGTAACACAGTTTAAGAAATTCTCAAAAATTTAACAGTTAAGGGAGCCCTCGGCTCAAAACAAGATAAACACAGTGGAAAATCTCTCGAGATACCGTCCCGTAGTTTCAAATGAATATGCAGTATAGGGGGATCTCCCGGAATACGTCTGTAGTCCCAAAGTAAATATGCAGTGCTGGGGGATCTCCAGAAATACGTCCGTAGTCCCAAAGTAAATATGCAGTAGAGGGGGATCTCCCGAAATACGTCCGTAGTCCCAAAGTAAATATGCAGTACAGGGGGATCTCCCGGAATACATCTGTAGTCCCAAAGTAAATATGCAGTACAGGGGGATCTCCCGAAATACGTCTGTAGTCCCAAAGTAAATATGCAATATAGGGGGATCTCCCGGAATACGTCTGTAGTCCCAAAGTAAATATACAACACAAGATGAAATGACAGGTATGACATCGAGTTATACAGTTTATACTGGACACAGATAAGGCAAATAAGGACTTAACTGAACATGACGCACATAATGTCAATTAGGCAGTTAAAATACGTAAGCATGCTTTTCTAGTCTAAACTACATAATTAAACATATTAGTACAATTAATAAGAGAAGCAATTTATGATTTAAAAAGGTTAAACATGATTTTTGCAATAATAACCGTCTACGTACTCGTCACCTCACGTACACGGCGCCCACACACCAAATAATATCAAGATATCTTAAGGGGAAAGTCCCCAACACAAAGTTAGGCAAGCCACTTACCTCGAACCGCTCAAATCAACCTGATATCACATTCTTGCCACGAGTATCCGACTCCAAATGGCCCGAATCTATTCAAAACAGTATAATACCATCAATACGCGCTAATGGCATGAATCCCACAAGAAAAAATACAAATATTAGGCCAAAACCCGAAATTGGCTCAAACACGGCCCTCGGGGCCCACGTCTCGAAACCTGACAAAATTCACAAAACTAGAAAGCTCATTCACTCACGAGTCTAACCATATCAAATTTGCTAAAATACGACACCACCCGTTAAGCAACTGAAACACACCCGAGGCCCCCGGCACCTCGACCAAACATACCAACCAATCCTAAAATACCATACGAACTTAGTCGAGCTCTCAAATCCCATCAAACAACGCTAAAATCACGAATCACCCTCCAATTCAAACTTAAAGAACTTGAAACTTCAAAATTCTACAACCGATGTCGAAACCTATCAAATCACGTCTGATTGACCTCAAATTTTGCGCACAAGTTATAATCAACATTACGGACCTACTCCAACTTTCAGAATCGAAAAACGACCCCGATATCAAAAATTCTACTACCGGCCCAAAACTCCAAAAATTCGACTTTCGCCATTTCAAACCTAAATGAGCTACGAACCTCCAAAACACAATCCGGACACGCTCCTAAATCCAAAATCACCTAACGGAGCTAACGGAGTCGACGGAATTCCATTCTGGAATCGTCTTCACATAGTTCCGACTACGGTCCAAATTCTAGGGCTTAAGCTCTCGTTTAGGGACTAAGTGTTCCAAAACACTCCGAAACTCAAAACCAATCATCCCGATAAGTCACAATAGCAGAAAAAGATTTGGAAAAAATAGTTAATAGGGGATCGGGGCTATTACTCTCAAAACGACCGGCCGAATCATTACACTTAGACAGAAGAAAGATACATGTGATGAATAATTATTCTTATTGAATGGTTCGTGAATACGGTAAGTAAAAACGTATGATTCAATAATCAAAATTTTAGCTGATTTGAAACTCCTAAATATTATAAAAATATTTTCAATTACGATTTTGTCCAATGTAAAATTTATTTTCAAAGGGTAAAAAGGCGAATAATATTTTGCTAAGGGCCTTCGTGCTTTTACTATAGTATGGATTTATTTATTCATATATCAAAATGTTTATTTCTTTATGTTTAGGGGCGGATCCACCTTGCCCCCAGTTGTATCACGTGATATCGTTTTGTTGAAATCTTAAGTATTAGATGATAAGCAAAACTAAAAATATAAGATATAAATCTATATCTATACTATATTAAAAGCACGAAGGCCTTTAGCGAAATATCGTTCGTCTTTTTTACCCTTTAAAAATAGAACTAACACTAGATAAAATAGTCATTTGATTATTTTTTTGATATTTAGAAATAGTCATTTAATTTATTCTCTAACATTTAGGAGTTTGTATAATAATTTTTTTCCTTATTTGAATTGTATTAAATATTCTGACATTTAAAACTTTAAAATCATTAATATTTTACCTTATATAAATTTTACACTTAAATTATATATAAATAATAAATAAAATAAATAAAGGAGAGAATAAGAACATTAAAGAAAGAGGAAGTACGTTTGGCTTTGGATAATATGGAAGTTTCTTTAAATTTCATTATTTTCAAGAACTTATATGTTTATTTTATATCTCAACGATAAATTTTAAATAAATTTTTTATTGAGTTAGGTACACGCGCAAAGCGCGTACACTAAGACTAGTTATATTAAAAGTGAAAAGTCCAAAACTAAAAATTAAATTACTAAAATCCCCTTATAAATATATTTAAAAAACTTACGCTATAAAAAAAACCCACAAAACAATGCTTCACACCGCTCATTAATAGTCACGACCATTCCATTTACAAAGCCAAACAGAAAGAAATCACCACTTCCCAAAGCTAAAGAAACAAATTGTCACTCCTCATTCTTTTGATAGATTTCTACAAAATATTCATAAAATCATTTACTATTTTGATAACACTAATATACCGGTAAAAATAACACATAAATTGTCATATGCTTTAAGATTCCTACATATTATTGAAGTTCCAAATCTATCACTAGCTGCAATGTTGCCTCATTATTTTAGAAATGCATGCACGGAATATTTTTCTTCCACCGGTAAGTATGGATGAACTTATTTCTTTTGTTTTTTTTTATTTCTTCTCGTGGATTTTTTGTTTCACTTTCGATGTATGTTGTGTCTTATTAATTTATAGGATTGTTTTGGTGTGGTTTGTGGTTGGAAAAAAATGCAGTACAATTTTTTTTCATGTCAATAATTTTGTATTATATTTTATTATTCACTACTTTTCATGTGTAATAAATTAAAAAAACTTTCATTACTTAGTATACGCTGAAGCACGCGATGTTCATTTTTTCCGTTGCATATGTCGGCTTAGCTTAACATCCATATATTACTATCATAAAAATCAGTTTTTGGTTTAGTTTCTTTCCTTTATCTATTTTGGAGATTAAAAAAGAGAGAGGAGTAAGATCTGTGTGTTGTTTTTTCATTCCTTTGTTCACGTGAAGGAAAACACTTGCCATTTTAAACGTGAAAACAAAATAATGGAAAGAAATCTAATATTATGATTGATAGAAAAGCATTCAAAAATCTGTTTTATGAAATAAAAATATAAATACAATAGAACTAAAAAATTCATAATAAAATATATTAGAAAAATAAACAAGTCCAGTATTTTCATAAAATATTTAAAATATTTCAAAAATACAAACAATAAATATAGGTTTTTGGTGAAGCCGGATTTTTCTTTTAAAAGATCTCTATTTAAATGAGAACCGATTGTGTAGAAAAGATAAATAACAAATATAGATTTTGATGAAGCCAGATTTAATTTTAAAAGGTCCCTATTTAAATGAGAACCGATTATAGACACACACGAAAACTAAAACATAAATATCTTTTGGAATAGATTGAAAGAATAAATTCTAATTGTTATTTTAATATGAATTCCATATTTTCACTAATTGGGATTGTCTTAACAAGTTTAAAATCCATCAACACCAGGTAATTCAATTATAATGACAGACTTTCGTTTAAACAAAGATAATATATATCTAATGCATTGTTATGTTCTTGGATAGAGATAATTTCTAATACGAAGAAAAAATAGATTAATCAAAATGTAAATGTTGGATTCTTACTTTTCTAATATATTTGAGACAATTACTATAGTATCTTTTTTTATAGATTAAATAAATAAAATATTTTTTTCTGCTCACCTAGAGAAAAGGCATCTTTTCTTAGTTGGTTGACGATGTTTGAGTATTTAAGAATAAATTATAAATAGCTTTCCAACAAAAAAATCATAAGAACTTTTAAATTTTCTAGGGTTATATGTTATTGCTAATTAGAAAGGAATCACGATAACTTGTGAAATTGAATTAAAGAAATTATAAAACTAGAACAAACTTTAAATTGACTATATTGACTGAGATAACTGATTACTTCCAAGGTAGAGTTTCGTCCTTTACTGGTTAGCTAAACAAAGTCAATAATAATTATTTTTTTGTATTTAAACGTTTATTTTTCACTTTTTATTCTATGGCACAAATATATTTTTTATATAATATTTTTATGATTTAAACAAAAATTACTCTAATAGAGGTGGAACGCACGCGCAAAGCATGTGCCGAGAAACTAATATAAATAATACTATAATGGCATGCTTATTATTATAGTGAATTAAATCTAATAGATATTATTACTACTATTTTTTTAATTAATAAGAGGGAATGGAGGAGCTTCCGGTAAGAATTAATTGACAGAAAACCCCAAATCATTATAGTTTATTCCATAAAATACTTTCACAAATTAATCACAGCTCTTAATGACCCACTGAATTTGCTACTTACACGTCAAGCAAGGTTGAAGGCTATAATGCTCCATGGGCCCCAGTTAAATTTGGTAATTCCACATCATTATTTTATATGCTCCATGAGCCCCACTTAAATTTATCATCTTACATCCAGCTCTCCCTTAAATGCCTACACTAATTAAGTACTCCGTCCAATCAACTTTAAGTAATTTTTTATTTTATTTTTATGGTCCATAATATTTAATTTTTACAAATATCATGAATTAATTAACTTTTTCTTTCCAAAACTTTCTTTGGAATAAAGAACGTAGGAGTAGTTTATTATATTTCTAATAAATAAATTAAGGTTAATATGATCAATTTTATTATTAATTAATGCTAAAAAATCAATTTTTTAATATATGTGAAAAGAGCCAAAAAATTACTTAAAGTGGATCAGAGAGAGTATTACATTAACTATATAATTTTAAAGTGTATTAAACATTCTTTTCTCTTGATTTAATGTTTAGAAGCGAGTAAATATTATTTGCATTATTATTCTATTTAATATTAAAAATAAGAACAAACGGAATATTAACTACTATAACCAAGCAGAATACAAAATTATTTACAAAAGGCTAATCCGCAAATATTACTATGCCATTTCAAACCAAAACGTTGAGTTGCATTTATTAATTTTCAATTAAGCTATCTTCACTTAGTAAAAATTTGCTCCGACTTAAAATATTAATAATAAATTTATTATTATTTTTTATATATATAACAAGAAAAGAGTAATTTGATTAGGAAATGACACATACTCAATTTAGAATTTACGGTATTACTGTTCAAACTATAATAGCTTTACCATTTGAATCTTCCTAATTATTTTGAATGTTAAGTAAATATTTCAAAGTGATACTACTCAACTAAATTATAAAAATCTATAAAAGAGAGAATGAAATTGGTACTCCTTTATAAATATTTGTTTTTCTTTCCAAGTCCATTTCTAATGACACATATTTTTTCATATGTTAAAAGAAGACATCTCATAGTATTTAATACTATAAGCTAATGAATTATCAACGAAGAAAAAAAGCAAACTATTTGGTTATTCACAAGTTGTGAGGTTTACATAAATTAGGAGTTTTTTTCCTCTTAAATTTAACTCGCTAAGAAATTATTAAAATATGTTTGCCTATGAGTTCTTGTGCTACAAATAAGCTTACTTATTATTATGCTAAAAATAAATTTATTTTGTAAAAATTAAATTAGAATATGAGGAAAGAACAACACACAAACACACACACACACACAAAAAAAAAAGGCAAATTCATGAAATATTGATAACCTTTTCTCATTGATGTTTAATTCCAACAAATCGAGTTTAAAAGTAGATGGTTAACTCAAAAATGCAATAATTTTTATTGAATAAAGATGCATATGAACTTTGTATTTTTAAATATATTATTTAAATTGACATGAATGGTCTTACAAAACAATTGGAGTAATATAATTGAGGGAATATTTTCGTAATCAAGTGTTGGGCCATGCTTCATCCTCATCTAGTCTATATTTATATTTATATTTATTTATACTATATTAAAAGCACCAAGGCCTTTAGCCAATTGTCGTTCGCTTGTTTTACCCTTTAAAAATATTTTTTAAGTTGGACAAAATTGTCATTAAATATTTTCCTAATATTTAGGGATTTTAAAATCAAGTAAACTTTGTTTATCTAAATCTTCCTTATTTAAACTATGCATAAAGTCTTAATATTTAGGACTCCAAGTGGACTAAGATTTTACATTAATAATATTTTTCGTTTAACAAGCAAAGGAGTAATACTACCCAGAAAGGAATTAAATCTCCATGTACACGAGTTATACATTAAAAAAAAAAAAAGGAATAAAAATATATTTCTTGCCACAAAGTTCATCCAGTTGTCTATAAGACTTGGAATGCTACGTCTGCACCAAAAATTTTAAAAAAATGCTAATTGACTTTTAAACTCTTTAAAGTAAAGTCTACATTAAACGAAAAATTATAGACTTTTTATTATCTGAGTAATATTTTAGAACTTTGAAACCAATTAAAATTTTGATTATTATCCTTATTTGAACTATGTTAGAAGTCCTAATATATGGGGATCCAAAATCGATTAAAATTTATTCTTATAAGTTCTTTTTTATTTAAGCTATATAACACAACTATAACATCTTCTACTAATTTTTTATTACTATTTAGCAATTTAAAATTAATTAAATTGTATTTATTAAATGTTCGTGTTTGAACTATGTAGGAAATTCAAATATTTAGGACTCTAAAATTAATTAATTATAATTATAATTTTAAATAGTTTTAAGTTCCTAAATATTAAGATCTCAGATACAATTAACTGATTTTAAAGAAACTACCTCAATATTCATAATCATTATTCTCTTTAACTCAAAATGAAATTATTAAAATACTTCCAAAATGATAATAATAGCACGTTAGGTGAACATTTAACAATATATTTATAAAAAATTTTAAAAATTATACTTATGAAGATAGAGTTTTATTAAGATAGAGTGCACGCGCAATAAACATACCCTAAGATTAATATATTAATACGCCCCCACATAGAGGACGGAAGATCTTAAGAAGAACCAGTTTCTTTCTAATCAAATAAAGAGCAAAATCAATGAAGATATTATAAAATATACAATAGATATTATAAAATATACAATAGATATAGACCATAAAAAAGTATGTGACTACAAAGGTGTTTTTGTAATCAGAAACAGGTATAGTTACATATATCTCCCTTTATTCCATTTGAAATTGCTCCTTTTGTATTAAACTTTTCTATTTTATTTACAAATATTTAGGAGAAATTTCTTACTGTCTATCAACATCACATACTCATAATTGTTGGAAAGCGTACTGGAATGTATCTATATTGACATCCCTAAAATATATAATGTCAATCGAACCATGCTCAATAGATGATCAAGTACGAACGTACACATACAAAAAAATCTCAAAGTATTTATGTCTACATCCCTCATTTGAAAATATGAAAAAATAAAAAGATGGTTAGCAGTTGGCCTGATTGCTGGCGGTGGTTATGCATTTAATATTTACATTTAAATTTTTGTTAATTGTATCTCTTTCAAAATTTAATAAGTTATCCTTTTCAAATAAATAAGTACATAGCTAAACTTAGTCAAAGTGAAAGGTACCATTTGAGATTATTTTTGAATCATGTCACATGATCCTCCTTGTTTAAAGACTTACTAATTACTGTTAATAGAATAATGTGCTCAAAGAAGTTGCAAAAGAAAGAGAGCTATTATGATTAAATAACAATATTCCTGAGGCAATCTTCTTTAAAATGCTATCAGCTATTCGAAATGAGACAAACTAAAAAATAATTTTCCTTTACATGCAAGTTAGAAGAAAAATGCTCCATCATCCTATTGGGCAACTTAGATCCATCAAATAGTTATGTAATAACACAAAAATGGTATGTAAAGGTTTTGACTATAATATTTTACATGCAGAAATTATGTTAGTCTAATGTGCTTCTAAACATATATGTATACCTAGAAATTCTAGGCTAGAATTCAACTTTTTCATAAGGAATGAAGAATATCCTTTTGTAATGACCCGACCGGTCGTTTTAAATATTTACGCTCCTTTTAACTATTTGAAGTGTTGAGTAGCTTCGTATAATAAATTATGACTTGTGTGAATCGTCGGTTTTGGTTTTCAGATGTTTCGGAATTAGTTCGGAAGAATGAATTTCATGTTTGAAGCTTTAAGTTGGAAGAGTTGACCAAGTTTGACTTTTTAGTATTCGACCTCGGATCGGAGTTTTAATGATTCCGTTAGGTCCGGATGGTGATTTTGGACTTGGGCATATGCCCGGAATTTTATTTGGATATTTCTAGAAGGTTTCGACACCAATTGGCGAAAGTTGAAAATTTGAAGGTTTGAAATGTTCATAAGTTTGACCATGAGTTGACTTTGATGATATCAGGTTCGGATTGTGGTTCCGAAAATTTCATTAGTTTCGTTACGTCATTTGTGACTTGTACGCAAATTTTGAGTTCATTCAGAATTGAATTGATATGGTTCGACACAAATTTTGGAAATCGGGAGATTTAAAGATTTCTAAGTTTGAATTGTGGTACGATTCGTCGTTTTATTTTAGTTATGTGTGATTTGAGGCCACAAGTAGGTCCGTAATATGTTTTGAGACTTGTTGGTATGTTCAGACGGGATCCCGAGGGGCTCGGATGAGCTTCGGGGTGGTTTCGGACCATTTTTAGGCCATTTTTAATTGCTTATTTTTTGCTACAGAGGTGTGCATCGCGATCGCGGACATTGGATCGCGTTCGCGAAGAGCAAAGTGGGAGAAAGGGGCCTGTGAATCACGTTTGCGGAGACAGATTCGCGTTCGCGAAGAAAAATTTCTGCTGCACAGGGCTGACTTTGGAAGCTTATATCTTGCAATCTATAAAGAATTTGGAGATAATCTAAAAATTCAAGTTGTAGCCCTAGGTGTCTAGTTTTCAGAAAGTCTAATCATTTATCATTTGGGGTTTTGTACAATATACTAGAGGTTATCTAGAAAAGTTGGGCAGCTTGTTCTTCGCGATCGCGATTAGTTTTCCGCGATCGTGAAGGGCAATTTTGAGCTGAGGAAAGTTGTGATTCGCGATCGCGAAGCATTTTCCGCAATCGCGAAGGATAAATACCTGGGCAGAAGTTATATTTCGGGGGGTTTCAACCATTTTAATATATTTGGACCTATAGAGCTCGGATTGAAGCGATTATTAAGGCGATTTTCACCATATGGATTGAGGTAAGTGATTCTAACTCGGTTTTGGTTAAATTACATGAATATATTGTTGTTTTTATTATTAAATTAGTATTTTGGATTGAAAATGGTAGAAAATTTTATAGACTTTAATTGAGGATTTGAAGGCCGAGTTGTGGTCAAATTTGAGTAATTTTGATATGGTTGGACTCGTGATTGAATGTGGGTTCGGATTTTATAATTTTTGTCAGTTTTTGAGACATGGGCCCCACGTTAACTTTTGGTTGACTTTTCGAGCAGAGATGAGAATTTTATAAATTGTTAAATTGTAAGCATTGGAGTATATTTTGATTCATTTGCACGTTGTTTGACTAGTTTCGGATCGTTTGGCGAATTGAGGAGATAGGAAGACGTTTGGAGGTTGATACGCACATAATGGGATTTTCGGAGTATAATTTAGCTTGCTCGGCATTGGAATTGGCTTGGTTGAGGTAAGTGTTTTGCCTAACTTTGTTGAGGAAAGTTTTCCTACTAATTGTCATTATTTGCTACATGCGGGGGTGATACATATATGAAGTGACGAGCATATATGCATATGCCAGGGTTAATCATGCTCGGAGGTAAATTATACGATTTATTGTGCTTTGTAGAATTATGTGACACTCTTGTTTCATGTCTTCTTTGACCCCCAAATTTCTATGAATATGACATTAAATGCTAGAAACCATAATTTGGTTTATTATAATTTGATTAAAAATATGGCAGAATTTTGTGAAAATTATTGATGTGCTAAATTCGGTCGTTATTATACTCAAACACAAATACATCGCTACGACAGTTATTCTTGAGATTTTGAATTCTATACATGATTTGAAGATCATTTTTTGAGACTTGTTGAAATACTTGAATAATAAAGTACGTGAGGTTTTATTGAATTGTTATTGGCTTGAAAGTCGTGATTGATGTTCAATTTGGAACATTCGTTTAAACACTCTCCTTAATATTATTTATGCTTCATACCTTGCTTGTCAATAATATATATGTGCTTGGTAAGGAAGAGTGTAAAGCACGAAGGTTGATGACGTGCCATTTCATATACATTATCATGTGAGGGGCCTTGTCACTCTTCAATATGATTGGTCAGAAAGAGTTTGTTCTCATCACAACTCTTCCTTCTCACAACTATAGATAGGGGTCTTCATAACCCAGAAAAATGGACTAGAAGTTATAACAAGAAGCAAGAAAGAGTTCATGGATCAAACGCTGCAAATTCCTCCACAAGTTTCAAGCTTCAAGCAATCAAGTTCAAGTTCAACAATCAAGTTCAAGCTCAAGGACGAAGAACAAATCAAGTTCAAGCTCAAGAACAAAGAACAAACCAAGTTCAAGCTCAAATCAAGCTCAAGCTCAAAAACGAAGAATAAATCAAGATTCAAGGAGTACGAGTTCAAACCAAAGTTCGTGCTAGTTGAATCCAAGATCATCGTCCGTGGAAACAAATATAGGTTCTAGATCAAGCTCAAAGGCCCTTGAATTTATATTGAAAAAGTAGAATCAGAGGAACCATAGAGATTGTAACACTCAAATATTTGAAATCAAATACTATGATTGTTGCAATATTTTTCGGTCTTGATTTTATTTTCTCGACGCAATTTTATTGTCTACAAATTCTGGCACGCCCAGTGGGACAATCTCTACCTCTAATCTCAACTTTTCAATCACCAAAGTTCAAGAACACCGAAATGGCTTCACAGAAAATCAACTCCAGATCAACTTCCATTAAGGCTGCTAATTTCAAGTTCTATGCTAATGTGGAAAGTATACTCGATGTTACCTTTGAATGCTTTGAGCCAGTTACAAGGAGCAAAGCAAGCTCTTCAGGACAATATGCAGTCCAAGTGTTGTCTGTATCAACCCCTATTTTTGGATCTTCATCCTCAAAAGGAGTGAGATCTTCTGTAAGTACAACCCAAAAACGGAAAGACATCGCCAAAGTGATTGAAAAAGGTTCTTGCCCAACTTAGTTCATCTAAGTCCACGAAACCGTTCATGCAAGCCGATGATGATGACTTGAGCACTGGATGTACTATAGCCTTCATTAATGCGACCTCAGAGCTCTATCCCAATAATGACCTATATCATTCTTCATCCTCTACGTCGATCAGGCAACCAATGGTTATTGAAGCTTCTACCATAGAATAATAACTTGCAAATTTGACGAAAGCAGTTGAAGGCTTATCAAAGTGCATGCATAATCAAGATGCTAAACTTTCCAAGTTAACAAACAAATTGGATAGCATGGTAGAAGGAGAATCCACACAAACACCTTTAAATTTTCAAAGGTCACAAGAAAAAGGAGACTCTTCAGAAAAGCAAGAAACGATAGCCAAGGAGATCCAAGTCTACGTCAAAGGTCTGATTCCTGTTGAAACATTAAATAACTTTATCATGAAGGCTATCAAAGATAAGTCTGAGCCATCGTCCAAATTATTTGCCACATATGCAAAGTCGTATACGCAAAGAATTGATAACTTGAAGATGCATATTGGTTATCAACCTCCTAAATTGCAATAATTCGACGGGAAGGGAAATCCAAAACAATATGTAGCGCAATTTGTTGAAACTTGCAATCATGTCGGAACGTACAGTGATTATCTTATCAAACAGTTTGTTCATTCTCTCAAAGGTAATGCATTCGATTAGTACACAGATCTCAAATCTGGTTCAATCGATAGTTGGGAGCAGTTAGAGCACGAGTTTCTCAATCGTTTCTATAGCACAAGACGCATAGTAAGCATGATCAAACTTACAAACGCTCATCGACGAAAGGATGAGCCAGTTATTGACTTCATCAACCGTTAGAGGAGCATAAGCCTCAATTGCAAAGATCGCCTTAGTGAAACTTCTGGCATCGAAATGTGCATTCAAGGCATGTATTGGGGTCTTCGCTATATCTTATAAGGCATAAAGCCCAAAATATTTGAAGAACTAGCAACCCGTGCTCATGATATGGAACTAAATTTGGCCATAAGTGCCGACCAAGGTCTACCTGTCTTTGAGCCTTACGAAGAATAAGAACAAGAAGGAGAGCATGAGGGAATGTATTCATCCTAAAATAAAACCGAAGAGTCTATGCATGTCACTATGCTCCTTGATGCATGAGCCTAAACTGTAAGTTATAATGCTCCTCAACGTACGAGCCTAAACTGCAAATCGTAATGCTCCTTGATGCATGAGCCTAAACTACAAGTTATAATGCTCCTCAACGTATGAGCCTAAACTGTAAGTTATAATGCTCCTTGACGCATGAGCCTAACCTGCAAGTTATAATGCTCCTCAACGTACGAGCCTAAACTGCAAGTCGTAACGCTCCTTGACTCATGGCCCTACACTGCAAGTTATAATGCCCCTCAATGTACGAGCCTAAAATGCAAGTCGTAATGCTCCTTAACGCACGAGCCTAAACTACATGTTATAACGCTCATCAATGCACGAGCCTAAACTGCAAGTAATAATGTTTCCTGACACATGAGCCTATACTTGTATGTCACGAAGCTCTCCAAATTTGAACTAATCTTTAAGACGTAAAGCTTTTCAAGTTCGAGTAAAGTCTTCAAGTTGTAAAATTCTTCAAAGTTGAGCAAAGTCTTCAAGTCGTAAAACTCTTCAAATTTGATCAAGACTCAAGTCGCAAAGCTCTTCAAATTCGAGCAAAGTCTTCAAGTCGCAAAACTCTTCAAATCCGAGTAAACACTCAAGTTGAGAGCTCTTCAAAGTCAAGCAAAGACTTCAAGTCACAAAGCTTTTCAAATTCGAGCCAAACTTCAAGTTGCAAAGCTCCTCAACTTTGAGCTAAATCTTCAAGTCACAAAGCTTTTCAAATTCGAGCTGAACTTCAAGTTGCAAAGCTCTTCAAAATTGATCAAGTCTTCAAGTTGCGAAGCATTTCTAACTTTAAGCTAAATATTCAAATTACTACGCTCTCAGACGCACGAGCCTAAATTGCATGTCATGAAGCTCTTCAAATTTGAGCAAAATCTTTAGGTTGCAAAGTTTCTCAAAATACAAGCTTAAATTGCAAATTACTACGCTCCTTAATGCAAGAGCATAAACTGCATGTTACTCCTGAACCACAAGAGTATAAATTGTGTACGGCCTAAAAATAAGTCTACTAGGTTGAAAATCTTAAAATAGGCGTCCTAGGAAAAAGTTAGGTCATAAAAAAAAACTCACCCATTCTAAACTACGGCATGACTTGATCCTCTTCACCGAGGTACGTAGGTAGCTTAGATTTTTATTCTAAGTTCAGTCGCATGAGTTTAAAAGATACATAGTTCCCCAATCGTGGTTCGAATGAAGTATGATGGAATGTAATCTATTCAATCAACACTTGAAAATCGAGCTGAAATACCTTTATTCGGTTGAACTTTGGATCCCATTTGATTTAAAGGGGGCAAGCCTCTATGAATAAATTGGTATCTGCAATGAAATGATTATAGTCTTTTAGGAGGATACCAAGTATTTGCAATGAATCCAGGAGATTCGTTATGCCTTCGGGTTTGCCAAACCTTCAAGTTTTTGGTCTTCAAGTTGAAGTCGTCCAAGTCTTCAAGTCGGCCGGTCTTCTAGCTAAAATCTTCAAATTCGCCAGTTCTTCAAGTTGAAGTTTTCAGGTTTACCGCCCTTCAATTTGAAGTCTGCTAGTCTGCTAGTCTTTAAGTTAAAGTATTCAAGCCCTCCAAGTCTATCGGTCTTCAAGTTGAAGTCCTTAAGTTCTCCAGAATTCAAGTTGAGTTGTTTAAGCCCTCTAAGTCTTTAAGTTGAAATCTTTAAGTTGAAGTCTTCAAGTCTGCTAATTCTTCAAGTTGAAGTTTAAAGTCCACCGTTCTTCAAGTTGACGCATTAAAGTCTGCCAAATCATTAAGTTCATCGGTCTTCAAGTTGAAGTCCACAAATCCACCAAGTATTTAAGTTGAAGCTTTCTAATTTTCCAATATTAAGGTGAACATTTAAATCCCTTTGTACCTTAAGTTGGCTTCTTTATGGTTTGTTCTTAAAAAGAACTATAATCTTCCAATCTTAAGGTAAACATATTAGTCCTTTACACCTTAAGTTGTCCTTTTCGCGGATTTGTCATTAAAAAGAACTATGATTTTCCAATCTTAAGGTGGACGTTTAAGTCCCTTTGTATTTTAAGTTGGTCTCTTTATGAGTTTGTTCTTAAAAGGAACTATAATTTTTCAGTCTTAAGTTGGACATTTGTGTCCCTTTACACCTTAAGCTGGTCTCATCACGGATTTGATCATTCTATATGCTGTTGAAAATTTGCACTTCTATAAATTGCCATGGGTTTGTCCTACTATAAGTTGTTGCGGGTTGATCCTTCTATATGTTGTTGGAAATTTATTCTTCTATATGTTTCTCAATTATGTCCTTCTGTATATTGGATGAACCTTTGTGCCCCAAGATTATATATCCCTCGAAGTTTTGTGCGGAGATGAGTATACATCCCTTCACACGCTAAAATTGTCGTCTTCATGCGTGAATCATCTCGTTAAGCAAAGAACATATCCTTCTTGTTTGACCTAAAAAAGACAATAGAGTGAAGAAAGCACAATAAAAGAAAAAGAAAATACCTTCGTAAGACACAAAGTCGTTTGAAAAGGTTGTGGTCGATACCAACTTAATGAAAGGCGTATGTCTATTTATAAACTCAGTGATATGACAATTAGAAAATCAATAGCGATGTGGGACTGCCATATTAAAGTTCAAAAGGAATTAGGATTTAGGTGTCCTAGTTCAATTAGAGAAGGGAGAACTCAGACGGTCTTAATAGTTTCCATGTTGTTTACAAATTTGGAGAAGCCCACAACAATAGGAATTCTTGCAGCCACATCCGGTTATGAATCCTATGTATAGTAGGCAATGATAATGGGGTTTGCTTACCCTTAAAATTGGATAACAATTAAACTTATAATGAGGTTATAAGGATATATGATTTTACTTAATACTGATAGACAAATATGAAGATTTATAACAGAAATGAACTATAAAATAAAACGAACCAGTATTGAAATAGAATTCAACCCTCGAGCTAGGGTGCCCTCGAACTGACTGATACCAAAATAGTTAAAAGTAAAGCAAGCTGATGAACAATCGTATAAACAGGAAAGAAAATTGTATTGCTTTTATCTCTCTGAATCGTCTGTTACAAATTATTAGAACCCCCATTTATATAGTAGAGGAGTTCTACTTATGGTATAATTCTAATTATAATAGGAAACCCCATAATTAGCTAATCAACCGTTTCTGATTTGATCCGTTCCGAGATTTACGTCATGATCCTCGACCAGTCACCGAGATTTACTCCAGGATCCTCGACCAGCCACGGATATCTTGCCTTTCTGTTATTATGCTATCTTCGATCTTGCTCGATATCTGTCTCAATTGGCTTCGATCGCTACTAGCCTCGATCTTGACATGTACCTTGATTCTGAACTCGGTACCTTATCCTCGTGATATGTCCTATTCCGTTATGAGGCCATCCTTCGATGCAAACTCCCGGTCTCGTTCAAATAGTAAAATCGGGTGGCCACAATTTTAACAGTATATAGATAGTCCCCTCGTTTTTTTTGGAGTGTAATGACAAGAAACGAATTGAGCCTTCGATTTTTCTACCTCGACCTGTCATGACATCATCCTCGTGATGTAAGCAATGGAAGTGACCAAAACATCCCGTCTGTACAGTTACCAAGGCATTAAATGTGCGTCAGTCGATGGTCGGCCACCGCCAATTTTGAACCGTCGTTGTGAAATCTATAAATAGCTCCTTCTTTCACCATTTCAAACATTTACTTTCAAATTTCTAATCTCCAAAGCTTTTTACATCTTCTAAGTTCTTCATCTGTAAATCTACTATTGTCACTGCTAACCTCTTAGAAAACCAAATCTTATAATCTCCATCAATTTTTAACTTCAAATTCAAATGACGAAAACGTCAAAAACTGTTCCTCAAAGGAAAACGCTTCTTCATCGCGGCCGACATGCGACAAAACACCGGTGGAGTCGCGCCCTAAGGAGTGTGTTCCCGGGGGGTGCGTTCTCACTTCCGACTTTAAAACTGATAAAGCCTCGTCGATTTCCGGTGGATGCAAGCCAGTGTCAATGTATATATGCTCGATAATTCAGGGATACCTTAAGCAAGTAAAGAAAGATTGCAACTGGGAGGGCAAAGAGGTGGTGACCCCAACCCCCGAAGAGGATATCACCACCCATGTGGAAGGGTTTCTAAGTGTTTACACTTACCCTTTCACACCGGGACCACTCGACCCTGTCGTCGTTGATTTTTACTATCAATACCAAATAAAACTCCAAGGACCGATGCTGGATGGGTCAGTTCATTCGAGTGAGGATTTCCAACCTAATCCCGGCCGAGAAGATGCCATTTTCCGAGAAATGGAATATGAAGCATAAGTACAATCCCATTGTTAGCTCCTATTTATTGTTTTGCTCTGTTGCTTTTTCTCATTGATATCTTTTTCCATGATGTAGCGGTCGCTTAGATACCCGATGTAATCCCTAACCTCAAGAGCTGGGTTTGGGACCTGGCCTCGACCTCTACGTATGCCGAGCGCTCATGGCGCTATTTTATCAAAGGGACGATGGGAGGCCAAAACTCATGGTAAGCTTATTTTCCACGTCTTCGATGATTTTGTTAAAGCGTCTCTTAATTTCTTTTCATACAAGACTTGGCAAAGATGCTGTCATGAGGCCCTTATCTGGTGAGGAGTAAAATTTGAACCCGACACTGAAACCGGCGATGGACAAAAAGAGGAAAAAGATCTCAACCTTCGAGGATCCAGAACCTAAGAAGAAGAAGAAGAAGGCTCGTAAGTCGAGAAAGAACATCATCCTCCTGACCGAAGACTTTGTTCGGCGTCTAAGGGATGAAGATGAATAAGAGGAAGAAGATGACTCTGGGCTAGTGGCCCAAGTAGGAATGAGCACCGAGGCCCCAAAAGCCACTGAATCGGTGAAGACTGCAGAGACTCTATCTCAAGATGAGGGGGTATCGGGAAGAGACTTGGGCAAAGTCCCCGAGTCATCGAGGATTGAAGATACCTCCCATCATAATAAGCCAATGGTAGGTACGGCTGTAGGGACCGGTCTCGAGGCCCCTCGAGATGGAGAGAACGCCCCAAGTGATCCATTTGGGGTAATAAAAATTGGAGGCTCCCCGCTGCTCCCCTCGTTTTCCGAGGAGATGATTCAAGAGGATTGGGCCTTGAAGACACTCTTCATCGAAGGAGCCCACGGAAGGGAAGATCCCTTCCGTGATTACTTTACTAGGGTCGAAGATACTACCGGCCTGAGCGACTTGGAGGTTTCGAGGAAGGACTTGAGCGAGGCATCAAGCCTTTTCAACAAAGCACAATAAGCTCTGAATTGGGTAAGCCTTAACTCCCCTTGTTGGTGTTATACTTGTGTTCATTTTTCTCTTCCTGTCTAACTTTTTTTCTTCTTTCTGCGTAGGCTTCGGCGCTTCATCGGGAAGCATTTTCTTGGTCTCGAGCTGAGTTGAGTCGGTATGAGGCCGACCTCCGAGGGCTCATAGAGGAGAGAAATTCCCTTAGACTTCTCTGTGAGGAAAAAGAAGAGGAGACCAAGGGCCTCCGAGCCGAGTTGGCCAAGGCTCACCAAGATCAGACTGATCTAATCGAGTAGGTAATGAAAATCTTAAAAGCTCATGGGCTCGATTCGGGAACGGTGGCTAATATTTCAATCTCACAGCTATAGCAGAAGGTCAAGACGATCGAGTAGCTCCGCGAGGAGGTCAATATGATGAAGGCGGAGACCTTGGGGTGGAAAGAAGGCATGGACCACTTCACTGAAGAAAAAGAGACTGCTTTATCCCAATTGTCATCGGCCGAAAGTCAGCTTCGAGCCATGAAGGAGAAGAGCTCGGCTCAGGAAAAGAAAATAGGGGATCTCGAAGCTCGGTTGGCTTCCGAACTTGCAAAGGCCAAATTTGAAGCTGAAAAGGCTAAAGCCGAGGCAGATGCGATCGTGGTCGTCTACTGGGACGATGCTGAAGCCGCTCAAGTCCAAGCGAAAGAGGCAGCCGAGACCGCTCAAACTCGAGCATATTGGATTGTTGAACTCGCCAAATGCCAATCTCGGAGGGAAACCCTCGAGGAGATCCACGCTCGAGGTTTTGATCTTACCGACGAGATAATAAAAGCTAGAGAGCATGAAGCCGATACTGGAGCGTTGACCTCCTTCGATGATGATAATGACGTCGAGAGCAAGAGCGGGTCCGAGAGCAGGGGAGACCTCGATGAACAAAAGCTGCCCCCGGAGAAAATTAGGAACCTTAGGATTTTTTACTTTTGATTTTTTGTGCAGGATCTTGATCGGACCTTGTAAATATCCTCATATATATAAAAGATCTCTTCCCGACTTGTCTTTATTTCATTTTCTGCCTTGTGAAAATTTTCTTTCATTCATGCCTTATGAAAGTTGTGTTTATAAGTTCGAAGCTTAAGCAATTTGATCGAAGTCGGACTAGTATAGTTTTTATAATCGAGTGAGTACTTGCTCGAACTCGGAGTAGGGTGACCCTTAGGTTTTAATTGAGCGAGTATGATTTCTCGAACTCAAAAATAAAATGGCCCTTTAGGCTCTTAAATTAGGTCGATACGGCCATAGTAAAAAGAATGGCTTTCTCCTCCTTTTCGGCTTGAAACGTTTATTGTTTAATCATATAAAATTTGTTGTGCTTTAGCATGAAATAAAGAATTTGTTTGAGAGTTCGAACGACTTTGTACCCATTAGGGTTTTCAAGGGTCGATATTATCGAGACCCTTAGTAATTCAGTCGAGGGTAGAATTTTTAACCGGTTTATGAAAATATTTGAAGGCATGTTTTATAACGAAAATCGGACGTCTCTGAACCGTGTTAATTTGGCCGTAGCCTTAATCTTAGGGTTCGCCTTTAGGGATTGTTCCCCTGTTATACTTCGAACTTGTTCGAAGTATCAGTCCCCGAGTGGGGTGGTCGTGGCCTATAAGATCGAGGGTTTCCTTTTTTAAGGTCTTACGATCTCGAGGTTTTAGTAATTTGATCATGTAGATTTTTTGGATGGCAGTCCCCGAGTGCGGGGTCAATTGTTCGAACTTTAGTTGTGACCGGCCCTTAAGTCAGTTTTCACAACAGATCATAAGCATGACATTGTAAAGTAAAAATTTCTTTAAGGCATGAAATATGTGGCAAGAAAAAATATTTTTTCAATAGATTAACATGCGTACATGTTTGCCATTAGGGTCGAGTAATCTACATGGGTATGGTTCGTTCAACCATTTGACCCTTACAAAATTTGCTTATCGAGACCCTTTCGGCATGAAATATTTTCCTATCCGAGGGTTATGCCCCTAGTATTCGAGGTTGATTGTTAAAGAGCCTCGGATACTGTTAAATCACTCTAAGTTAGCACGAACAATGGTTGCCGCATTAAAAACCTCACCGGAAAAACCCATTTGGGACAAAAATCGGTCTAAGGGAAAAAAAGTGCAACGCGTGCTTTCAGACCTAAAGACTGTGTTTGAAGAATCCTTCTATGTCTTAGATTAAACACCTGTAAATGGTTAGTATGAAATATAAATGAAAATGGAGAAGGTCGTACCTTAGCAGTAATATCATTTGAGGAGTGATATATTCCAATTGTTTGGTAAATGTTCATCGTTCATTATGCCAAGTTTGTAGGATCCCTTTCCGATGATATCGAGGACCCGATACGGTCTGTTCCAGTTCGGGCCAAGTTTTCCTTCGTTTGGGTCTCGAGTATTAAGAATGACCTTCCTCAGAACCAAGTCCCCGATTTTAAAGTGTCGAAGATTGGTTCTTCGATTGTAGTACCTTTCGATCCGTTGTTTCTGCGCGGCCATCCGAATGAAGGCGGCTTCCCGTTTTTCATCTAGAAATTCAAGGCTTGTATTCATAGCCTCATGATTTGGCTCTTATGTTGCATATCGAAACCTGATGCTAGGTTCCTCGATTTCAACCGGGATTAGAGCTTCGACGTCATATACTAAAGAAAACGGTGTTGCCCCCGTACTGGATTTTGACGTTGTTCGATATGCCCAAAGGACTTTGGGCAATATTTTTCTCCATTTTCCTTTAGCGTCGTTCAATCTTTTCTTTAGATTTTGAATGATGGCCTTGTTTGTCGATTCGGCATGTCCGTTCCCAGCGTTGACAGGATCCTTTTTATTTTATGATCTTCGAGAAACTTTGTCACTTTGTTGCCGACAAATTGCTTTCCATTTTCACATACGATCTTGGCAGGCATCCCGAATCGGCATATAATGTGGTCCCAGATAAAATCTATGACTTCTTTCTCTCTAATTTTCTCGAGAGCCTGCGGTTAAACCCACTTAGAGAAATAGTCAGTTATAAACAAAATAAATTTAGCTTTACCTGGGGCCGATAGTAGAGGGCCGACGATATCCATTCCCCATTTCATGAATGGCCATGGGGATAAGACTGAGTGGAGTTGCTCTCCAAGTTGGTGAATCATCGGCGCATAACTTTGACATTTGTCGAACTTTCGAACAAACTTTTTTGTATCTTTTTCCATATCGGCCCAATAGTATCCTGCTCTGATGACTTTGTGAACCAATTATTCGCCACCAGAATGATTTTCACAGATGCCCTCGTGGATATCTTGTAGGATGTAGTCGGTATCTCCTGGTCCCAAACATATTGCCAATGGTCCATCGAACATACTTCTATACAGTGTTCCGTCTTCAACCAATGTGAATAGTACGGCCTTCGTATGCAGAGTCTTCGATTCCCTAAAGTCTGATGGAAGCTTCCCGTTCTTTAGGTATTTGCTATATTTGTTCCTCCAATCCCAAGTCAAACTTGTGGAGTCAATTTCGGTGTGGCCTTCTTCTATTACTGACCTTGAAAGTTGTACGATAATCCCCGAACTAATCTCGTCATCTTCGAATGATGACCCCAAATTTGCGAGGGCATCGGCCTCGTTGGTTTGTTCTCGAGGCACATGCTGTAGAGTCTATTCTTTAAACCGATGTATAGTCACCTGTAGTTTGTCCAAGTATCTCTGCATTCAATATTCTTGAACCTCGAAGGTTCTGTTGACTTGGTTTACCACAAGCAAGGAGTCATATTTGGCCCCGATGACTTCTGCTCCCAAACCTTTAGCTAGCTCGAGACCTGTAATCATGGCCTCATACTCGGCCTCATTGTTAGTTAACTTGGCAGTTTTGATAGCTTTTCTAATTATATTACCCGTGGGTGGCTTCAAATCGATGCCTAACCCGGACCCCTTCCTGTTTGAAGCACCGTCTGTGAAGAGGGTCCACACCCTCGATGATGTACCCGACTTTATTAATAGTTCCTTTTCGACCTCGAGTACGAGGATTGGTGTAAAGTCGGCCACGAAATCCGCTAAGATTTGAGACTTGATGGTCGTTCAGGGTTGATACTCGATATCGTACCCACTGATCTCGACGGCCCATTTGGCCAATCGGCTCGAAAGTTCGGGCTTATGCAAAATATTGCGAAGAGGATAAGTAGTCACCACGGAGATCGGGTGACACTCAAAATATGATTTTAATTTCCTATAGGCGCTTATTAGGGCAAGCGATAATTTTTCTAAGTGTGGGTACCGAGTCTCGACCTCACCTAAAGTTCGACCAACATAGTAAACAAGAAATCGTGTACCTTGCTGTTCTCGAACTAGGACCCTACTTACCGCGATTTCTGAGACTCCTAAGTACAAGTAGAGTCGCTCGTCTGCTTTCGGGGTATGAAGCAGTGGCGGGTTCGAGAGGTACCGCTTTAATTCTTCCAATGTTAATTGGCATTCCGGGGTCCATGCAAAATTGTTCTTCTTTTTGAGCAGTGAGAAGAACCTATGACTTCTATCTGAAGACCTCGAGATGAATCGGCCTAGGGCAGCTATGCGCCCTGTTAATCTTTGTACAAACTTAACATTGTCCACGACCGTGATGTCTTCGATTGCCTTGATCTTAACGGGGTTGATTTTGATTCCCTGATTTGATACCTTAAAGCTGAGGAACTTGCCCGAGCCAAACCCGAATGCACATTTCTCCAGGTTGAGCTTCATGTTGTATTTCCTTAGTATATCGAAGGTCTCCTGCAAATGTGTCAAATTATCACCTGCTCGCAGGGACTTAACTAGCATATCGTCAATATAAACCTTCATTGATTTACCTATTTGTTCTTCGAACATTCGATTTTCTAAGCGTTGATAAGTGGCACCAGTATTTTTTAGTCCAAACGGCATTACATTATAAGAATAGGTATCGTACTTAGTGATGAACGAAATCTTTTCCTGATCCTCTGGATTCATTTGTATTTGATTGTACCCAGAATAGGCATCGAGAAAACTAAGGATCTCGTGAACGGCCGTGGCATCGATCATGCGATCGATATTCGGCAGAGGAAAAGAGTCTTTAGGGTATGCTTTGTTTAAATTTTTATAGTCTACACACATTCTAAGTTTATTTCCCTTTTTAGGGACTACGACTACGTTTGCTAACCATTCGGGATATTTTACCTCCCGAATGGATCCTATTTTGAGAAGTTTGGTTACCTCGTCCTTGATGAATGCATGTTTTATTAGGACTGGGGACTTCTCTTTTGTTTTACCGGGCGGAACTTCGGGTCCAAGCTCAGTCGATGTGTAGTGATCTCCGGCTGGATCCCTGTCATATCTAGGTGGGACCAAGCAAAACAATCCATATTATCGATAAGAAATCTAATGAACTTTTCCCTGAGCATGGGGGTTAACCCCGTACCCAGGTATACCTTTCGATCGG
Source organism: Nicotiana tomentosiformis (assembly GCF_000390325.3). Classification (NCBI taxonomy): domain Eukaryota; kingdom Viridiplantae; phylum Streptophyta; class Magnoliopsida; order Solanales; family Solanaceae; genus Nicotiana; species Nicotiana tomentosiformis. Next base: position 120,004,053 of record NC_090817.1, read on the forward strand.
GTAGATGCTCGATCAGTATGACTTGCTCCAGTTCCTCGACAACCGAGTTGGTGGTGTCAGAATCCTCGTAGATTATGAAGGATCGAGGGATCCAGTAGTTATCGTCCTCATCCATTCCCTACTTCTTCGACTGAGTCGAGGCTGGTGGTTATGGTTGTTATTTAGATTTATGTTTTCCTTTGGGCTCTGATCCCTTTATTGACAAAAGCGTCGATACCAGTATTACTTCATCGATCACGAACATCTCTTTTGCAGCATGTTCTTCCCCATACACCGTTTTTACTCAATCCGCTGTTGGGAACTTCAGCATTTGGTGAAGGGTTGAGGGGACCGCCCTCATGTTATGAATCCAGGGTCTTCTGAGCAGTGCGTTGTATCTCATATCGCCCTCGATCACATGGAACTTTGTTTCTTGAATAGTCCCGGCTACATTTACTGGTAGGGTGATTTCACCTTTAGTTGTTTCACTCGCCATGTTGAAGCCAGTGAGAATCTGAGTTGCGGGTACGATCTGATCTTGTAGGCCGAGCTGCTCCATGACCCTCGATCGAATAATATTGGCCGAGATTCCTGGATCAATTAAAACACGTTTAACCTGAATTTTATTCATAAGGATAGAGATTACCAAAGCATCATTATGGAGTTGTGATATCCCTTCCGCTTCCTCATCATTGAATGATAAAGTGCCTTCTGGCATAGAGTCTCGAGTTCATTTTTCCCTGGTGATTGATACTTTAGTGCATTTGAACACGGGCCCTTGTGGAATATCGACCCCGCCAACGATCATGTGAATCACGTGTTGTGGTTCTTCCTGCTCGTTTTTCCTGTTTGCATCCTTGTCTCTGAAATGGTTCTTAGCTCGGTCACTCAGGAATTCTCGAAGGTGACCCTCGTTGAATAGACGGGCCACCTCCTCCCTTAGTTGTCTGCAGTCTTCGGTTCTATGACCATGTGTACCATGGTATTTGCATATTTGATTGGGGTTTCTTTGTGATGGATCAGTTTGTAGGGGTCTGGGCCATCTAGTATCTTTGATTCTCCCAATGGCTGACACAATACCTAATGTGTCGATGCTAAAGTTGTATTCTGATAATCATAGTGATTCTGTGGGATCGGCATGTTTTTTGAAGCCACTTTTGCTCATGAGCCCTCGAGAGCTATGTCCTCGATCGTTTCTTTGATCATTTCGGATGGGCCTGTTTGGATAAATAAAACCGGAAGGGGTCCCCAATTGATCATCCTCGATCCTGATCTTTGACTGGTACCGATTATGTACATCGGCCCAGGTTACCGCTGGATATTCAATTAATTTCTATTTTAGCTATCGTGATGCCACTGAACTGCGTTCGTTCAAAACCTGAGTAAAGGCTTGAATAACACAATCATCTATGATCGGTGGTAGTTCCAAGCATTCTATCTGGAATCGAGATACGAATTTCCTCAATATTTTGTTGTCTTTTTGTTTCACCTTGAAGAGGTCTGACTTCATAGTTGCAACCTTTATTGCTCCGGCATGTGCTTTTACGAAAGAGTCTGCAAGCATGGCGAAGGAATCGATGGAATTAGGTGGCAAATTGTGGTACCATATCATTGCTCCTTTCGACAAGGTTTCTCCAAAAATTTTCAGTAAAACAGATTCAATCTCATCGTCTTCCAAGTCATTCCCTTTTATTGCGCATGTATAAGAAGTGACATGCTCATTAGGGGTAGTGGTCCCATTGTACTTAGGAATTTCTGGCATTCGGAATTTCTTCGGAATGGGTTGCGGTGCCGCACTTGGAGGGAAAGGCTTTTGTACAAATTTCTTTGAATCCACACCCTTTAGAATCGGCGGTGCTCCGGTATTTGGTCAACCCAGGAGTTGTATGTCTCTACTTTCTTATCATTTGACTCGATTTTCTTTTCTCCCGATTCAATCCGTTTAGTGAGCTTCTCGAACATTTTCATAATGACGGGGTCAGTCCCAGATTCGTTGGCATTCGACCTTTCCTGCACAGGCTCGGTCCTTTGAACGACTTCTGGTTCGATCATACTCAGTGTTCGGTGTTGATTTTATAGTTGTGCTATAGCGGTCTGTTGAGCCTGTAACATTTCGAATATCAATTGGAGGCTAACTCTACCATCTTCTCCGCCCTGCGTACCTCGACCACCTGATCGAACTTACCTGCGTATACTACATTCGGGCTCAACGCCCAAATTTGCATTTAGGGCGACATGTGAACTGACATCGACGGGATTTGCAATTGGTGCTCCCTCGAGGTCAGCCTGAGGCACCTCGATTCCTGGGCGGCTATGTTATCGTTTTCACCGTAAAATCCAAGGTTGTTGTCACCATGTGTAGGTGCTACTTATGAGTTTGACATGTTTGTCCTGAAAATAAAGATTCTTACGAGAACAAGTGTAAAGCAGTGTGTGTTATCGAAATTAGTATTAAGCAATCACTATTATCCTTAGCCCCACGGTGGGCGACAAACTGTTTACCCTTAAAATTGGATAACAATTAAACTTATAATGAGGTTCTAAGGATACGCGATTTCACTTAATACCGATAGACAAATATGAAGATTAATAGCAGAAATGAACTATAAAATAAAGCGAACCAGTATTGAAACGAAATTCAACTCTCGAGCTAGGGTGCCCTCGAACTGACTGATACCAAAATAGTTAAAAATAAAAGCAAGCTGATGAACAATCGTATCAGCAGGAAAGAAAATTGTATTGCTTTTATCTCTCTGAATCGTCTGTTACAAATGATTAGAACCCCCTTTTCTACAGTAGAGGAGTTCTACTTATGGTACAATTCTAATTACAGAAGGAAACTCCATGATTAGCTAATCAACCGTTTCTGATTTGATCAGTTACGAGATTTACGCCATGATCCTCGACCAGCCACGGATATCTTGTCTTTCTGTTATTATGCTATCTTCGATCTTGCTCGATGTCTGTCTCACTTGGCTTCGATCGCTACTAGCCTCGATCTTGACAGGTACCTCGGTTCTGAACTCGGTACCTTATCCTCGTGATATGACCTATTCCGTTACGAGGCCATCTTTCGATGCAAACTCCTGGTCTCGGTCAAATAGTAAAATCGGGTGGGCCCGATTTTAACCGTATACAGGGTTGAGAACCGGAAAGTAATTTGTTTGGAGAAGAAAAGGAAACCTTAAATAAAGGAATTCCACCCAATCTTACGTGGACTAAAATTGTGAAAGGTCACGATGACTCAATTTATCTAATGTGAGCTTCTCTCTTAGTATGTTACTTGGTCACGTGGATTAATTGATTGTAGGTGGAAGATTTCATGTTAAAGTCCGATAGCTTTCGTCCATTTTGTAAGCAAATTATAATTGGTTGCGCTTAACTATAAATACTCCACGCCTCGTCTTTGAAATTTAAGAAGTCAATATTTGGACAAGTCTTGAAGTAGGGGGCATTTGTAAGCAATTAAATTTTATTGAATTTAAATTCAATAAAAATAATTTGGACTATATTTTAAATTCAAGATATATTAGTCTAAATAAATTTATTGGACTAATATAATTATATAAGTCCGATATAGATGGACTTAATAAATTAGTCCAAGTTCATTAGGCTAAAGTGATGAGCTCACTTCATTAAGATCAAGATAACATCTTCCTAGAGGCCCAGTTTGGTTCCACGTGTCAAATGACGTGGCACACCAAGTCAAACAGAAGAGCCAATAGGATCGTGCCACGTGTCAAAATGATAAGGCATGCCAAATTAAATTAAAAGGCCAATGAAATCATGTCACGTGTGCAAGTGACATGTTCGGACCAATCAAATGAGGCCTTGTCACTCTTCAATCTTATTGGTCGGAAATAATTTGTTCTCATCACAACTCTTCCTTCCCACAACTATAAATAGGGGTATTCATAACCCACAAAAGGGACCAAAAGTTATAACAAGAAGCAAGAAAGAGCTAGTGGATCAAACGCTGCAAATTTCTCCACAAGTTTCAAGCTTCAAGCAATCAAGTTCAAGTTCAACAATCAAGTTCAAGATCAAGGACGAAGAACAAATCAAGTTCAACCAAGTTCAAGCTCAAATCAAGCTCAAGCTCAAAAATGAAGAATAAATCAAGATTCAAGGAGTACGAGTTCAAATCAAAGTTCGTGCTAGTTGAATCCAAGATCATCGTCCGTGAAAATAAATATAGGTTCAAGATCAAGCTCAAAGGCCCTTGAATTTATATTGGAAAAGTAGAATCAGAGGAACCATAGAGATTGTAACACTCAAATATTTGAAATCAAATACTACGATTGTTGCAATATTTTTCGGTCTTGATTTTATTTTCTCGACGCAATTTTATTGTCTACAGGATGATGCCATGCCATTTTATATTCATTATTACATGAGGAAGAGTGTAAAGCACGAAGGACGATGCCGTGCTATTTCATTTATATTATCATGATATCATGCACATTATCATATGAGTATGAGAGTGAAAGCACGAAGGGTGATGCCGTGTCATTTCAGTTATATCATCATATTTTATATTACTATATGTTCATGGCACGAAGGGTGTTTCCGTGCAGGTGAGAACGAGGGACATACATTATGTTGTGATATATTTTCCTTGTGTATGTATTCATGCCTTTACCTTGACTGTTACTGGTCCACCTATGTTTTCTATATGGTTGTCGATGTTGTTCTAACTTGTTCTTTATTCCAATTATTGTTGTGTTGTCCATGACTTCTATCTGTTTAACTTGCAAATATCATGTTTCCTTCTTGTTGCCATATCTGCATCTATGCCCCCTTTTCCCAGTCTGTTTTCGCTGTCCCTATATACTGCTTTATTTGTTGTTGCTTCTTGTGTGCCTCCCACTTTATTTTTATTGTTATTGGTATTTATCCCACCTAATTGGTATTGTTATATGTATACTCGATGAGAAAGATATATATGCACGAAGGGTATTATCGTGCCAATTGATTTGATCTACAAACATATATTGGGTGAGAATGAGATAAGTGCACGAAGGTATTACCGTGCCATTCGATTTTATATCTTGAATATATTCCTCATACCAGTAAAAATTATGAATTTACTATTGTTATTTCTCCTAGTAATCATTTACTGACTCACATAATTGTTTTATTGTACCCTTATTTGTTATGTTCTATAACTGTTTTTATTGTTAGTCAACTGCACAGGTTATAACAATGAATATCTTTTTAACTAAAAATCCTCGTCACTACTTCGACGAGGTTAGACAATATACTTACTGGGTACATGGGGTCGGTTGTACTCATACTATACTTATGCACCTTGCATGCAGATTTTTGGATGCTAATGTTGTGGTGCGTGACGGGAGCTGACATTGAAGATGTACCTGCATTCCGGTTATAGCTGCCACTTGTTCTTGGTAGCTATAGAATCTTTAATTTGTTCTCGTGTATTTCAACAGATGATGTATTTTATTTCTTACTAGTTCTATAAAATTCTAAATCTTAGATGTTCATGATTTGTACTATCAGTCCTTGGGAAAAATAGAAAGGTTTAGATATTTTATCATTTATTTTCCTTGATAAATCTAATTAAATCGGATTGTAGTTAAATGGCTTACCTAACGGGTTGAGTTATGCGTCATCACGACTGGTCGGATTTTGGATCGTGACACCTTTAAATTCATCCGAAAATATTTTACAATATGCTTATGTTTTACAATAACAATCGATAAAGCACATAACCATACAAGCTTCTATAATGTTGAATTATATTTTCTGCAATATATTTTTTCAATAAAAAATTATAATATTTCATTACAGAGATATCAATATCAATACTTAACATGAGCTTTAGTTACGAGAGAGTAGCCAAAGCGATGCAAAAAATATCGCCAGCAAATAAGTATCAGATATGATTAGACCAAATACCATATCTCTATACACATTACGTATTTCTATCCATAATACAAAACTATATCGAACTAATTTAAATAAATGGGTGATCTTTGCGGATTCGAATGATATCCAATTATTTTGAATTTAATTATAATGTTAATATAATAATAATAGTTTTTAATATTTAAAAGACTGTTGTATCTATTCTCATCAATTGATTTAACACTTTTCTCTTATATATAATCTTTTACTAGTTTTAAATTTTATTTTTGTATGTAAATAATTAACTGAACACCTATATACATACCATCTATTGGCAACATATGCACGTAGATTGGATCTCTTCCAACCTATAGAAATGGTTCAGAGTTAAGAATTAACTCATGGAAATTGGCACTTCTATTCCATCTTCAGTATCCCGTTAAATGATTATGCAATTCAAGGACATGGAATTGGTGATATGGAATGATGGTAAATATAAGTGTTTTAAAAGGCGAGAACATGAAGCGGGGTGTTTTACCTACTATAAAGCGATTAAGCTCCGAGGCATGGGGCGTAGGTCTCATAAATTTTTTTAAAAAAATAAGTTATGAATTAATAAAATAGCATAGTAACATAACAAATATAGGAAGTACATTAAATGTTCAAGAAAATTACAAATAACTAAGAAACATAGAAAATAAAATATCATGTATGTTATACCGGCATAAACAATCAATAATATTAATGTTACTGGGAAATACAAATCAATTATAACGTCTTAACTTTTAAATAATAATAAAAATCATATTTCTTAATAAATATTTTTAAAGCTAATATTTTACCTTCCTAAAAGTAAATAATTAATAAACTTCACCAGTGATGTAATTTAAAATATTACTCCTTCATGAGTAAATACAAAATTACTTACAAATGGCAAAATAATAAAAGTTTTATAATTTTGAGAGACATAAAACTAAGACATGAAGGCCAATAGCACATGAAGATATAAATTTTGGCTATCTATTTTAGAAGAATGCTCAAATTATATTCACCTTCACGTTATGACTCGTTATTTGAGTAACTCTCAATCTTGATATTCCAACAGATGAATAAAACTTTAATAATTAATTTGTTAAAGAATTTTGAGGGTCAATAGTGCTAATTAAAATATTTGATACATGATTTGAGTAATAATTGCTGGGCAAGCCCAAACGTTGAGTGTTACGCGTATTTAGGACGCACAATCGAACGCTTGAAGATTAAGCATCACAAAATTAAGCTCTACACATTAGTCTTGTTACGTTTTGATAGTGCCCTCCCATGGGGCAAGTCCCGGACGAATCCCAAAAAAGTCTTTTAAAACACGGGTAAATATAGTACTTCTTACAATGCAAAGAGAGAGAATTTAAACAAAGAAACTACATACTTTATCCTTAAAACTGACCGACCCGACCCGACAAGCGTATGAAGATGGTATGGCCCTAAAGGCTAAAGCCCTTCCCTCCAAAGTAGAAACCCCATCTTTTGCCTGGACATAGCTTCGATAAGTATACTTTACACCCATTTTCATACATTACTCCATTATTCAGTGAATAACCCAAGAACAAAGGCCAGAACCAGTGCGGCGAAAATGGCGAACGCGGAGGAGGCAGTGGATTTCGAGCCAGAGGAAGATGATCTGATGGACGAAGACGTTGACGCTTCGTCGCCTAGGGCTCCCATTCCTAAGCTCAAATCAGCCATCACTAGCGGCGGCTCTTCTGCTTCTAAGAAAACCAAAGGCCGTGGTTTCCGTGAAGAAGCTGCTGAGGCTGAACGCAATGCTCGCCTCTCTGCTCGATTTGATTCTCTCGACACTGATGGTGGCCCTGGACCTGAACGCTGTTAGTTTCCCATTTCCTCATCTTTTATCTAACACTAACAAAATTGCTACTTACATTATTTTGTCTTTTGTTTAGATTTTTTATCCAAATAAAGGGAAAATGTTGCAGTAGGTTGATAATTCGTCTAATGTAATGAATTAAGATTTTGCTTTTTTAGTTTGGCTCGGGACTTGTATTTAGAGAACCTCTAGCACTAGGATGTTTATAATTTCAACAGGTAGAAGGTTCTATATGAGCATAATTTTGTTCTATGGTTAGGATTTTTGTGTCCGGAGGTTGACAGTCCGGGTAATGTAAAAATCCTTTGAGGAGACGTTTTAGCCTGGTTAAAGACTTGTATTAGAGAATCACTAGATTTAGAATACCCTAATTTTACACTGGACGTAGTTTAGAGAATCTTTAGGTTAGAGACCAAATCAAGTAATAGTCAAAACACCCAAGTTAGGTCGATCAAATCCAGTGTAGATACCACACCCACACCTATATTTGAATTGTGGCCCATTGAGAAGAGAAATATCATGTATAAATTAAATTGTTATAAAACTAAATAATAAAGTAAATAAAAAAGGAACGAACAATGAAAAAGCTTGGCCACGGAAGTTTAATTTCTAATTTTAGCAAAGAAGATCCATAGGAGTTGAAAAGGAAAGCTCAAAACTTGAAAAAGAAAAAGAAAGATCATGAGTACACTATTTCAAATGCAAAGTGGCATATGCCATTTGTCAAATCAAAAGAATGGTTACACATGAGAAAATTTAATGCACATTTTATTAAAATAAGGAGCCACTTGCAAAATTGGAAAAGAGGGACCATGAGCAGCATTTTAACCACAACATTTGCAACTTGCCAACTTGGAAAAAAGCTGTCATGAGCACCAATTTGAAATAAGGCAATGCCAAATTTAGAGATGCACAGCCTTGAGAAGACTCTATAAATAGAGCTTGTTTGAGCTGCTTTAGGAGGAACTGAGAGGAGCAGATTGGCATGCAATCTGAATTATTAAGTGAATACTACTAAAGCAAATAGTAGTTTGTATTAAGTGAATACAAACGTCCACTCATGAAATGGAACTTTTTGTATTAAAATGTACATACTGATGCAATTTGGTTCTTTTCTTTGGGCATAGTGCTTATAAGCCTCCAGCTGCATGTTCTTGACATTGCCAATTTGCTAACTATTTGGATAGGGTTCCAGTTATTATTTAATTTACATCTAATAAGAAATAGTAGCTGTCGATTTGTCACTTGTTGCTTAGCTTTTAGGAGATTGCTGGCTTGTACAGAGCCAATAATCATCTCATTACTATTCTTTCCAGTTTGTTGAACACCATAAGCTATTGCAAATGCTTTAGATTTGAAAAGTCGGGCAACAGAATCAAATATGCTGATTTCAGTCAGAGATATCAGTTGTATTTTGTTTGGTCATCAGCACTTAGATAATATGTAATTTATGCTTAGGTATCTGAGGTTTTTTCAGGTTATGCAATTGTGATATGATAAACATCCTAAAATATCTGATAGATGATACCTCTGACCTGGATGGTGTCGTTTCTTTTATTGAGGTTACCAGTAAGATTAATAAAGGATTAAATAAGAATTAGAGGGCTAATGGGGGAAAATGTTGCAGCCATTGAAGGATGGATTGTTTTAGTCACTGGAGTTAACGAAGAGGCACAAGAAGATGATATTCATAATGAATTTGGTGAGTTCGGGGAGATCAAGAATTTGCATTTGAATCTGGATCGCCGTACTGGATTTGTCAAGGTAAACTGGTGGTTTTCTTTCTCGGAATGTGTAGCTGCTTCTTTGGGTTCTGGGTTTCATTTTCTGAGTGTTGCATGCATGATGTTATACGAATTGCATTTTTTTTGACAAAGTAAGAAAATTTCATAAAAGAGGCGCAAAATACGCTCGTATGCAATAAGTATACCAAAAAGTAGAAAACCTTAACAAAATATGGTTTTCTACGAGTGACATCCAATCTTCTGTACATATAGGATGTTATACGAATTTCATTCCGTGGATGCTTTAATCTGATAAAATATTACCATCTTGATGATGGCAATTTTTTTGATCAAGAATATTGTGTTAAAAATTATAAATGACCGACGTTCCTTGTTCTGTATAACTATGTAAGAACATTTCCTTGTTGAATTTTTGCAATGGCGGTAAATGGAAGAAAACAGAATCTGATGTTATGTTAATTTTGAGCGACTCCAGATAGATACTTTCCTTTGTTTTTGGTTTAGTTTCTGCATTTTTTTTTAAGTTTGGAGCAGTTATCATTGTTATTCATTTTTATAAAGGTTTCCAATTCTACAGGGTTATGCACTTATTGAATATGAAAACTTTGAAGAAGCAGAAAGAGCTATCAATGAAATGGATGGGAAAGAGCTGCTCGCTCAGCCAATACATGTTGATTGGGCATTCAGCAAAGGTCCTTTTAGGAGGAGAAATGCTAGGAGGAGGTATCTTCTTGGTTAATCCAGTTTATGTTCTTTTGTGCAAGTTAGAGATGATTTATGGGGAAACTAGAATAGCTACGAAAATATGCTGCCTGAACCAAGTACAGACTTTCACTTCTAATCAGTGTTTTTTAAATGTTGGCAAATGTTTCCCCAAGGCCACATATTTATTCTCTTCTTAGGAAAAAATCAGGAGGTCACGGGTTCAAGCCGTGGGAACAGCTTCTTGCAGAAATGTAAGGTAAGGCTACGTACATTAGACCCCTGTGGTCCGGTCCTTTCCCAGACCCCGCGCATAGCGGGAGCTTGTGTGGAATCAAATGACACCTATTACTAGGGTCTAGGCCTCCCCCCTTTTTTTATGACAGTGGTGTCCGGGCCAACTTGCGAGTACCTTGACTATTCCACTAGATACCTGCTACGTCCTATGAGCACATGTATCTGGTAACTCTGCCCATTTAGGCTAAGGCAAATTGGAAGAAATCACTGTTTTTTGCCTCCGCTAAGATTTGAACTTGAGATCTCATGGTTCTCCCCCAACTTTATTAATGACTAGGCCATACCCTTGGGTGCAATATTACTAGGCCTCCCTCATTACATCACAAGGGCCAACCCAGGGGAAACGGCTACCATCTTTTTGCTGACACCAATATTTTCTTAATTTTTGCTTGTGTCTTGACTTTAATGTAGCTTTTTACCTCTATCACACCATTTCTCTGTGGAGATAATGGGCAATGTATACTTCAGTTGGCTCAATTTTTTTTCTATTTTTCCCCTGTTTTCTGACGGAAGGCTTTTAGTTGGTTGATTGTTTCCTTTTACCGTTGATCTAGATTTGATTCAATCCAAGTTGAGATCACCGAACTAGGTTTCCGATTGATCATATTGTAGGCAAAAATTGATAACTTATCCCTCTGTACCTAACTAGAAGAGTCTCACAAGTGCCAATCAGAACTTCAAGTAGGATTAGTTCAAAGGTTAAAACCAGTCCTCAATAGTCTTGCAACCCCTCCTCCCACCCCCCACCCAATTTTTTTTTATCAGAACCACCAATAGAACAACTGCAAACTTGCGTTAGATTTCTCATCCGGTTTATTCTTCAAGTTTGACAAGATGATTGTGTGAAGATTTATGCATTTGCCGCCCTCTCAAGGATAGGTGTCCGGAGCAGTTTGGGCATTTATTTAGCTTTTGTGGGGAAAAAAACACTAGGAATGTGTCTGTGCAGGGTATAGGTTGATCTATAGTCAAATAAAGGGTAACTTTACACTTTTCGTTCGAACCTGACATGTGTCTTGTCGGGGATTTCTTCCCTGTTGGGAAAAAGAGTAGCTGGGGACTATGTAACGTACTCACACACAACCTGAAGATAGGATTCTATGACAGCAATTTTGCAAGTAGAGTCCCATCTTTTCCTGGAAGTTTGTTAATCCTTGTTTATTTATTAAAATGAGCAGTATCTCCTTGGTACCTTGCAGTAGTAATAGGTGTTTCTAAGACATCCACCCAAAAAAGAATGATGTGTAACTTTATTATGCTCAAAATGCCAGGAACGTCTTAGTAATTGTTGAAGCTACAGACTGATAATTGGGTTGCTCAGACATATCAGTTCATGAGTAGCATCTCCATTCTGTTAGAAAAATATGAAGAGTTGGAGGAAAATAATATAGTTAAGGAATCTTCTAGTCAGTCATGCCTTTTTGAGCTGGTAGGAGACTACTGACTTACGAGACCAGTCTTTTGAGCATTTTTTATCCTCGTCTTTTGAGCATACGTCCCTTTTTCTGCAAATTTTGTGTTTGAATGTCCAGAACATCTGTAAGGTTTTTGGGTTGAAGAACTATCGTCTAATATGCAGCTATCCTCGTCTTTGCAGGTCGCCGCGCAGTCATCGTTCTAGAAGCCCCAGGAGGAGATTCTAAAGAAACGTGCCTCTTTTGCAAGGATTGTGTTGCTTCTTTGTTTAGCATTAGAAACCAAGCTCTGAGAATTCCCAGTCTATGTTGGGTAATTCCATTTGTACCATTGTTGCTTTGCTGAGTTTTTCATATCTGTTTTCCTTAATTTTTCCGTTCTATTAACTCAGCTCTAAGTGAATGATTTTCGAACTTTTCCAGTGGTGTGCACTTCCTGCTGGCGTTGTGAAAATTTAGGTTCTTCATTTTCCTTTTTGTTTTCCAAAATATTTAGAACTAGGGATGTTCATCGGTCCTTTTGGTGCAGTTTTGAAAGATTTTGGTTTGGTATTTTTTGTTTTCGATTTTTAAAAACATTGCACCAATACCATACTAAAATAAATTTGGTATGCGTTGGTTTTCCACTTTCAGTTACAGTTTGTACTGTTGGATATCTTCAATATTACTCTTTAAAAATTTATTCCATCGATGAAATTTAGATATAGTTAAAACTTATTATCATGATTCACGAAACTCGATTTTTCGGACTCAAGAAAAAAGAAATTAAAATATAATGTTAATCCATCGTACTAAAGTTTTGATCAATTTTTTGAAGTCACATTTCACAAAGTTTTGATCAATTCTTTGAACGAATCGACGTGCATGAATTCATCTATTTACATCTACATTATTATAGTTTAGACTAGGGGTGGCATGTGGGCCGGGCCCGGTCCTAAGTGGGTTTCGTAGGTTCGGTCCTAAGTGGGCCGGTCCTAGGCAGGCTGGTCCTAAGCAGTTTCGGGCTTCGCGGGCTTCTTGTTGGAACCGATCCGGGACCAGGACCGGGACCATGAACTAGCGGTCCCGTGTTAAGTGGGTCTAAACGGTCCTAAGTGGGCCCAACGGGAACTTTCTATTTTTAAAATTATTTTTATACAAGTTAGAGAAAAAAAATGGTAATAAAAATATCTAAGACAATTCCTAGTAAATTATATTATAGAATTGTCACCTAAATTTTTTAATTCAAATTTAAAGACAAAAATATTGTAAAGAGATATTCAAAGCAATGCGTTATAATATATATACTATACTATACTATATATACATCTTAAAATATATAAGCTATATTCGATTTACTATATATACATCTTAAGATTTATATATTAATATTCGATTTATATACTATATATACATCTTAAGATATATATATATATATATACTATATATATATTTATATACTATCGAATATGGCTTAAGATCTCTCTCTTTCTCTCTCTCTCTCTCTTTCTATATATATATATATATATATATATATATATATATATTACATCTTACTATATTCGATAGAAAGTTGTATATATAGTATAGTATATATATAAGCTATATTCGATATATATATTTATATACTATCGAATATGGCTTATATACTATGTATATAGTAAGATATATATATTATACTATATGTATAGCTTAAGGTATATAAAAAGACAAAAATATTGTAAAGAGATAGTAGGATAATATTGCCCAGAAAATTCATTTGTAGCAATATGAAATTTTTCTACAAAATCTACAAGCATTTTAACATTAGCCCAATCCGCATTTGTAAGGTACTCATCATCATCACTTACATGAGCATTAAACGTTGAGTTTATGGGGTTTCTATATTCATATGCAACAACTAAACTTTCATACATGAAATTCCATCTAGTTGGACAAGGTTTATGAACCTTTCTTTCTCTTAGGCCAAATTCATCGCATCTTTTAAAATATTCTCTAAGTCTACTTCTGCGGTTTGAATAAAAAAGCCAATTAAGAGCCATTTTAACCTTTTCAATTTCAACATTTAAAATTCGCATACCATCACCCACAATTAAATGGTAAATATGACAAATACATCTAACATGTAAAATGTTACTAAATGCAGGACTTAGTGTAGTGGTAAGCAAGGCTACAACATTTGTGTTACTAGTAGCATTATCCATTGAAACTGATATTATTTTATTATTAATGCAAAAATATCTATAAATATCTGTAATCGTGCTAAAAATAAACTGCCCTGTATGACGTGAATTAATTATTCTATAAGCAATAATGCGCTTTTGCATTATCCAATCCTCATCAATCCAATGATTGGTAACAGTAAGATAATCACAGTCATTACCACTTCTACCAATATCAGTTGTAATAGCAACACGATAATTTATATGAGTAAATAAATAGCGCAAATATTGTTCATATTCATGTTTATATTTATAAATATCACTCTTTACGGTTGTGCGAGGAAAACATTTATAAGTAGGATTATAAACTTTTCTAATATAATGCACAAAATGAGGGTTAGAAGGAAAACTATAGGGTAAGCACATAACAGTAACCATTTTTGCCAATTCTTCCCGATCTTTTTTTGGATCATAATATAAAATATCACCGATAACAGTGTTAATTCACGGTTGAAATTGATTTGACCCGATACTAAGGTCAGCCATACTAGGTTCACTTCTCCCCTCGCCCAAAGCTTTCATACGAAAATATCTAGCTTTATCTTGAGGGTGTAGCAATATGTGTCTAGTCAAACATTCCCCCCCCCCTCCTCACTTCCCGTCCCCCCGACTTCCAACATATTTAAAAACTAACTCTTTGCCACAAGTTTTACACTTAGCCCTATTTTTTTTTCTCTTAGTTGAGTAAAAAATGGCCAAACAAGAGATATTTCTACCCGTTTAGAAGGTTGTCTAGAAAAAGTAGGGACAGTAACAGGAGGGTCAGACGGGGGATCATTTGGATTATTATTAGTTGGGTTAACTTCAGGAGCAGGACTAGTGGGTGTATCGTCATCCGGTTGCGTTTCATCAAAATCTATTTCTTCATCATCATTTTCATCAATAGTTGGATTACCATAAAGAGCATTCATATATTCATGGTTTAATTGTTCACCGGGTGCAATATTATGGCAAAATTGACTCTCGGTAAATTGTAATAAACTATTATCTCTATCAAAAATAGCAGGTGTAGGACGAGTAACAGGTTTCGGCCGGGGAGCCGGGAAAAGTGAAGGAGGAACAGATTGGCCACTAGATTCACCACTCTTGGATTTTTCCTTATTTTTACTAAATAATTTTTTTAGGGAATAAGCCATCTTAATTAATCAAGCAAAGTAAATAAAACAAACAAAACTATAATATTAAAACTTAAGAGTTGGAACGAGTTTACCGAATTGACGAACAACTTGTTGAAAAATAATTATCGTTGAAGACTTCAATTCACCAACTTCACAATTTTGCACAAATTGTAACAATTAAGTAAGCAATTATAGAAGAATATTAGAGAGAGATTGATGGTTTTGTGAGAAAAATGAAAGAATGAGGGGGTATTTATAGTTGAAAATAGGGAAAAAGTATAATTATAAAAAGTTTGGGGTTAAAACAAAATTTGGGGGGTTAAATGACTATTTTGCAAATAGCCAACGGCTATTTTGGCAGACCAAATGGCTAGTTTTTAAATAGCCAAACAGTCAAAACAAAAAATTTAAAAAAATTATCCGTTGGGCCCGTTTAGGACCGCTTGAACCGGTCCACTTCTGAGCCGGTCCCGGTCTCGCGGGCCTCCCCTATGAGACCGGCCCACCATCCCACGATCCCGGTTCTATCCGGTTAGGACCGTTTAGGCCCACGGCCCATGTGAGCTTGCGGTCCCGGTCCTAACCGGCCCACTAGCCACCCCTAGTTTAGACTACAAAGAGTTATTATTCATGTGTAAAAATGGCTTTTAGAGTTGCATGAAATATGACCCTCATAAATGAAAATTAATTTTTCTTTTTGATAAATCACTTATAACTAAATGATGTTGTGAGCCAAATAATTTTAAATGAAAGTTAAGACGGAAAAAAAGAAAACAAACTTTTAACTCTAGAATATTGAGTGAGTGCAAGTTCCACGGGGGCGAGTGGGGGAAGTGCATATATACCTAATATTAGTAGAGAAAACTACATGTCTGAGCCTTTTTTTAAAAATAGTAATTACTTTTGTTTATTTCATAAATAGCAGATTTTTTACAATAAATATTAGCACGGTGAAAATTATGCTCACAATCTATATCTATATCTATCTATACTATAGGCCATTAACGAAATATCGTTTGTCTTTTTTACCCTTTAAAAAGGGTTTTACATTGGACAAAATAGTAATTTAAGTTATTCACCTAATATATAGGAATAATTATTTAATTATTTCCCTAATATTTAGGACTTTCAATTCCTTCCAGATATAGTTTGTCTTTTTTACTCTTTAAAAAAGGGTTTTACATTAGACAAAATAGTAATTTAAGTTTTTTACCTAATATATAGGAATAATTATTTAATTATTTCCCTAATATTTAGGACTTTCAATTCCTTCCAGTTTTAAGAATCCCTTTTTATTCGCATTTCTTTTTTAGGAAGTATTTAAATTGCAATACTCTTGTTAAAACAACTACTATATATAAAATAGTAATTACAATTCGAAATTAGGAGTAGAAACCTATTAAACTTTTTTTTCCATGAAGAAATTGTGTTCACGTATCGTTTATAGTTTTCAAGTGGCCTAAACATACTTTGACAGCAAGTATGCTTGGAATTTAGTTACATCAACAGAAATTAAGGCAATTTTAAACTTAATCATAGCGTTTAATACAATTGAGTGAAATAATTTTTTTCTCCTGGGAAGGGCTGACTCTAAAACCTATTATATTACAGGAACTATATCGCTTAGTTCTGAGTTAATGCTACAAATGTGTATAAGTTGCAAATTGACGTAAACAGGTTAGTTATATTTCATCGAAAACTAATAAATGCGAAAGATTTTTTTACGCGATTGTTGAAGCTTGATTAATTTAGAGAGTAGTTCTTTTTAACTATGTTTAATTATTTTCTTCTTTTATGCTTGTATTTAATCCATCTTCATACCCGTATGTCTTAAGCTTGTCCTTGTTTGGTGTCTGATTTTAGGGCTTGAGGATTGAGGAACGATAGAAGTTTGGAGGGCAAAAAAGGTATATTAAAAGTTTATTTGAAAGAAAACAGAAGCAGTTGCAATAACCGGGTATATCTTAAATACCGCTGCATAAAGTGGCCTTCCCATATACTCAATATTTACGGATACTGAATTTTCAAAAAATAGTGGGTAATTGCCAACTTATGTTAAAAATAAAATTACTGGCCATATTTCGGTAACTGAGCTTTTCTGCTATCTTTATGCTCGGTGGCTGAAAGGTGAGTACTCCGCGCTCCGCACTCTGCACTAAGGTTGTGCGCTTGATCAGACGCGATCCAATATCATCCGAACCTAAAGCAAAGCCTTAATTTATATATATATATATATATATATTATTTTATGAACATCGTTTTTTTAAAAATTAGACAAGTAAGGATATGGAATTTTAAAAAAAAATAAAAACTTAATTTTATAAAGTACAGAAAATTAAATGAATTTAACGTTGATTACATCACAACTGAAACGGGAGAACCCAAAAAACATACTTCCTCCTTCCCAACTTAAGTGACTCCTTTTTTTTAGTAAGTCTCTTTTTATATTTGGTAACAATTCAACTTTAGATTTTTCCTTTTACCATTAATGAGATGATTTCTAGCCCACAAATTTCTATGATTTATTTAAGATTACAAGTTTCAAAAGCCTTCTTTTATTTCATAAACTCCATATCCAGTCAAACACTTTCATATAAATTGGAACGGAGAGAGTATAATTTATGTAAGAAAAATAAATAATAAGTTAGATTATTAGATATAGTTACGTGACCAACTAACGAATAGAGAAATATAATTAAGTAAAAAAGTAAAATAAGATTGACAGAAAACTATTTTAGTTATATTAATTAGAAAAAGAAATCGAGTTATCAAAAATTAATATGACAATAAAGAAATAAATTTATCAATAATAAGAGATAATTATATAAATAATATACTATTATATATAGAGAAATAGTAATTTTGGGTCCTTAAATTTTTGGGGCAAGTGTCACTTGCTTTAGGGTCGGCCGTCCCTGCGCTTGACCACCCTTGGCATAGGGTGTCTACGCCACTGATGTGAACTAATGTACTGTTACGGTTTTATTTGGAGCTACATCAAATTTTTTCTTCCTTTGTTATTCAATTATGTAGCTTTCTCTTTTTTCTTTTCCCACGTAAAATTTCATATTAATATTGCTTGTTAATTCGTATTCTTTATCATTGAGTGTTCAATTCTGAATTTGCTTTCTCTTGCTATAATTCTTCACGGGTCTTCTGCATTTTCTGTTTTGAACAGCTTTTTCCCAAATTAAATGGGTGAGTTACCTTTTTTTATAGATTCCCAAACTGATACTTAAACTACAAAGAGATTGATGAACCCTAAACATCTTTTAACTAAAACCCAATAAAATTGAGCAAATAGAATCCTCGTAGTTAAATTTTCATTGACACTATATAGCAAGAGCAAAATCTAGAAATCGGCCTCACAACCCAAAATATCTGACCCTTGAAGTACAAATTTACTAGGACAAATGTTTTGAGAAAAACACTTTTTACGTTAACACTTCAAGCAAACATGATTGAGTAGAAATGAGATATGTAGCAACAAATTGTTAGGTTTTAGTTTTAATGATGAAAATAATATAATTGCTCTTGGTATAGGGACTCAAGGAAAGCATCCAAGATTGGAGGAATCAATTAAAGGAACTCAAGGAAAGCATCTAAGATTGAAGGAATCAATCAAAGACAAGGAAATCAATCCGAGATTGATTGAAGCGGAAAAGAAGTATCGAAGATCTTGCAAGATGATCAATCAAGTTGCTATTACTAGAAGGACCAAAAATCAAGGGGTAAATCCGGTGCTATCAAGACCTGTAGAAGAAAAGCTATTAAAGTCCTTTCATCAAAGAAAAGCAACGACAAATAACCTTATTCTTGGAAATAATCAATCTCTTTCCAAGGATCAAATCTCTTGGATTAGCAAATCTCTTCAGCAACGACCTCTTACAAAGTATTTATACACATCCTCAAGCCTTAGAAAAATATACTTTGATGGGACCAAATACCCTATCTTTGTTCTACTGCAAACAAACATTGTAGCTCTATTAGATCTGTTGTGTAACAAGTTAGAGAAGAAAGAGAGAAAAATAGTGGTGAGACATTGTATTAAAAGAAATGAGTGACATAGAAACTGAGTCATTGGTGTAAACCACACCATTCACGATTGTACTCCAGAAACCCATTCACTGAAAGAGAACTCACTTGTAACCCAAGGGGACTAGACTAAGATTCACATTGAATCCGAACCAGTATAAAAATTCTGGGGCCTTTAATTCCTGCACTTTATTTTTGCATCTTAATTTCTGCTCTTCTTATTATCTCGTTATTACATCTAGTCGACTAATTATAAAACTAGTCAACTAGTAGCTATTAAAATATAAAAATAAACAATTCATCCCCTCCCCTCCCCCCCTCCCGTACTTTCAATTGGTATCAGAGCAAGGATCACACTTTTTCTTTTGCTTAACAGCTTGTGAAAAAAGATCATGGCAAATCAAGTTATTGTCGGAGCACTCTTTCATGAAGGAACATCGCAAGTGAGGCCACAATATTTCAATGGACAACATTTCTCTCACTAGAAAGTGCGTATAGAAATATATGCAAAATCTTATGATGTCAAGGTTTGGAGAGTTATCAAAAAGGGGAATTACCCACTACTGGCTGCTGCTCAACCACCCGTTGATCCTGAAGATATAGATGAATATACTGATGAACAAATGGCGGTTGTGCAAGTTAATGCTAAAGCAAGGAATCTGCTTTATAATGCTATAAGTGGTGAGGAATATGAGAAAATCTCCAGTTGTGATAAAGCCAAAGAGATTTGGGATAAACTTGAAGTCACATATGAAGGAACCAGTAAAGTGAAAGAAACCCATATCAACATGTTGGTCCATGACTACGAAATTTTTCAGATGAAAGAAGGAGAATCTATTGAAGAAATGCTTGCTAGATTTAGCAAAATCATCAATGATCTAAAAGTTTTTGGCAAACCCTTCTCAAGTGGTGATCAAGTTAGGAAAATTCTAAGAAGTCTGCCCACTACTTGGTAGACAAAGGTAGTTACTCTCGAGTCACAAGATTTGAACAAATTATCATATGATAAATTTCGAGGAGAACTTATAGCTTTCAAGAAAACTCATCTCAAGAAAACAAATCAAGAAGAGAAGAAGAAAATAGTTGCTTTCAAGGCTACAACTGAAAGAACAGACAATGATATTGATGACGACCCTGAAGCTCTTCAAGAAGAAATTATCATGGTATCAAGGAACATGGATGGTTTAATGAGGAGATACAGGAATACCAAAAGAGGCAGAATACCACCCAGGCGAACTAGGCAATACAATGAACAATATAAAAATGATGGCAAATGCTATAAATGTGGAAGATTTGGGCATGTTCAAGCTGAATATCCTGAGCTTAAAAGAAAGGTATCCAGAGGGTTTAACAAGAATAAATTATTTGGAAGCTGGAGTGATGAAGACAGTTCTGAACATGGAGAGATAGCAAATCTATGCTTCATGACAATTTTGGAAAACGACATGAACAAGCTCTCAAGGTGCTGGACAGACAAGGACATCTTAGATGATGATTGCAAAGATGACAACGAGAATTGTTTCATGGCACGAGGTGAAACAAGCGAGGTAAGACCTTTTAACTGTGAAAGATGTAATGAACTGCAGGATATTCTTGACCTTACTTTGGAAGAGTCTCAAAAGATGGTGAATGAAATAAAAAGACTCAACAGAGAAATAAAAGATTGGAAACTCAATCTTGAAGTATGCGAAATTAAAAAAGAAGTACTTCAAGATGAAGTTGATGAATTGCAAATGCAACTCAATGGCATGCACAAATCCACCAGTCATAGTTCTATAAAGTCAAACCATGCGACTTACAAGTCAACTGGAAAAGGACCAGCCAGAACAGAGTCCACTAGTACTGACACAAATGGGAGAACCAAAAATGGATCATGTTCTACATGTCACTACTGTAATAAAAATGGACACAAATATTCTTTTTATCGATTTCGTAAGTCAAATGTCTCTGGATAGATTTGGAAACCCAAAAACAATCCTGAATCTAGTAATACTAACCAATAAGGACCCAAGCAAGCTTGGGTACCTAAAAGGAAGTGATAATTATGTTTTGCAGGAACACCACAGAAGCAGTCGCAATGGAAAATGGTACTTGGATAGTGCATGTTCCAGTCACATGACAGGTGACAAAAACCTGTTTAAAGAAGTTATAAAAATAGATGGAGGAACTGTCAAATTTGGTGATGACTCAAAAGGAAAGATAGTTGGTACCAGAACGGTTCCTTTAAATAATAACTGTGATATCACTGAAGTTTATCTTGTTGACGGACTTAACTATAACCTTCTGAGTATAAGTCAGCTATGCGACTCAGGGTATGAAGTAAAGTTCAAGAAAACAGGTTGTGCTATTTAAGATGAGACAAGTAAAATAATACTCCCAGGTAAAAGGTATGGAAATATCTATATTCTTGATGGTTTTGAAAATATAGATGGTCATATTTGCTTAACGTCCATATCTGATGATTCATGGTTATGGCATAAAAAACTTGATCAAGCAAGCATGTATTTGATTGAAAAACTTTCCAAGCATGATTTAGCTATTGGTTTACCCAAACTCTATTTTTCTAGAAATCATGTATGTGATGCATGTCAGATTGGTAAATAAACTAGAAATTCTTTCAAAAAGAAAGATGTTGTATCCACTTCAAAACCCATGCAATTGCTTCATATGGACTTATTTGGACCTACTAGAACTGTTAGCATATGAGGAAAACGATATGCATTTGTTATTGTTGATGATTACTCACGTTTTACTTGGGTGATTTTTCTATCTCACAAAGATGAAGCTTTGAAAAATTTTGAGATCTTCTGTAAAAAGGTCAAAAGAGAAAAGGGATATCTTATTACAACTATTCAAAGTAATCACGGAGGAGAATTTGAAAGCAGAACATTTAAAGATTTCTGAAACGATCAAGGATACACTCACAACTTCTATGCTCCAAGGTCACCCCAACATAATGGAGTTGTTGAAAGGAAAAACAGGATTTATAGGATATGGCAAGAACTATGATACTATAATATTCACTGCCAAATCACTTCTGGACAGAAGGAGTAAGTACAACTTGTCACACCCTCAATCGATGTCTCATAAGACCCATCCTGAGGAAGACTCCCTATGAACTGTGGAAAGGTAAACGACCCAATATAAGTTACTTTCATCCTTTTGGAAGCAAGTGTTTCATTCATAATAATGGTAAGGACAATCTTAGAAAATTCGATCCAAGAAGTGACGAAGGTATTTTTCTGGGTTACTCATTGAATAACAAATATTTTAGAGTCTATAACAAACGCACATTGTGTGTAGAAGAGTCAGTACATGTTGTCTTTGATAAGAATAACACTTCGGCCGAGAAAGGAATTGTTGCATGTGATGAAGATCAAACACAGGTAATTTAGGAAACAAGCAAATCTCAAGAGTCGACTAATAAACCTGGCAGTGTGGTAGAATCAACTAATGAGATTAGCAACAGTCAATCAGAACCTCCTGAGGAGTCAACTACTCATACAGTTCGTCCAAATGAAGGAGAAGTGAACCGGAATATCCTCAAAAGTTCATCATAGGGGATCCAAGCGAAGGAATGAAAACCAGGAGAGCTCTAAAGAAGAAAGCTAACGTAGCACTGATTTCCCAGATTGAGCCGAAGAAAATAGATGAAGCTTTGAAAGACTCAAGCTGGCTGCAAGCAATGCAGGAAGAGCTAGATCAATTCGACAAAAATCAAGTATGGAAACTGATGCCCAAGCCTGAAAATGCTCCCGTAATTGGAACAAAATAGGTCTTCAGAAATAAGGTGAACGAGGATGGAAAAGTTGTGAGAAACAAAGCCAGATTAGTTTCTCAAGGATACTCTCAACAAGAAGGAGTCGACTATGACGAAACCTTCGCTCCAATAGCTCGACTAGAATATATACGAATTCTTCTTGCATATGCATCCTTTAAAAGATTCAGATTGTTCCAGATGGATGTTAAAAGTACCTTTTTGAATGGTTTCATTGAAGAAGAGGTATACGTGAAACAACCTCCTAGATTTGAAGATTCAAAATTTCCCTACCATGTGTATAAACTGACCAAAGCGCTGTATGGATTGAAACAAGCTCCACGAGCATGGTACGAAAGACTTAGCTCATTTCTTATTGATCACATATTTACAAGAGGTAAAGTAGATACTACCATATTTATTACAAGATCATCATAAGGTAATCTCATTATTCAAGTTTACGTTGATGATATTATTTTTGGTAGTGTTAATCCTCTTTTGTGCAAGGAATTTTCAAATCTTATGCAAATCGAGTTTGAAATGAGTATGATGGGGGAGCTAACGTTCTTTCTTGGACTTCAAATTCAACAATCTGAAGAAGGAACATTCATATATCAGACAAAATATACAAAGGAGTTAATTCAAAAGTTCAGTATGAGCAATGCAAAAGCTATTGGCATACTAATGAGTCCTTCAACCAGTCTTGACAAAGATGAACATGGAAATCCTATTGATGAAACTAAGTATCGTGGAATGATTGGCTCACTTCTTTATCTATCTGCTAGTCGACCGGATATTATGTTTAGTGTCTGTAAATGTGCCAGGTTTCAGTCAGCTCCTAAAGAATCACATCTAACTGCAGTAAAGAGAATTATTCGATATCTTATTGGAACTGTCTCTCATGGATTGTGGTATCCACGCTCTAACAATTTTAAACTAGAAGGTTTTTCAGATGCTGATCTTGCAGGTGATAAGAAAGACAGAAAAAGTACTAGTGGAACATGCCAACTACTTGGAAAGGCACTGATATCTTGGAACAGTTAAAAGCAAGGATCAGTCGCATTATCCACAACTGAGGCTGAGTATATCGCCACTGGAAAATGTTGTTCACAATTACTATGGATGTCTCATCAATTGGATGACTATGAATTATTCTTTAAAACTATACCAATTTTCTGTGATAACTCTAGTATTATATGTCTCTCAAAAAATTTTGTGCATCATTCTAGGGCAAAACATATAGACATCAAGCATCATTTTATTAGAGATTATGTCCTTAAGGGAAATATAGAACTATCTTTTGTTGGAACTACTGATCAATTAGCGGATATTTTTACTAAGCCTTTACTAGAGGACAAATTCTGCTTTTTAAGAGAATTACTTGGTATTATTTGCATTAATCATTAATATTAGGACCTATGTGTTACTATATGGCTAATGCTCATTTTTTTAATCATTAATTGCGCCTCCAAATTCCCTCTTTTTTCCTCTCTTTTCACATCAGTTGCAGAGTTCAAAGAAGGAAAACCAATCATCATGTCTGATCACTGACACCCCTTCCTTTTCTGTACTCAACCGTCAGAAACCCTTCTTTTAATACCTGGAAAAAAAAATTAATCTCCAGCGTCTCTATCACCTAGAAACCCTCTCCAAAAACTTTCCTCAACCAAAGCTTTTCCATGGCCAAACACTCCAAAAATCCCTCTGCCTCTACTAGGAAGAGTACTCGCTCCAGAGCAAAAAACCCTTCTCAGCCTCCAGACTAAGTAGACCTAGGGTCCGACCATTCAGAAGGTTTTACCTCCTCTCAGGCGAACCTCTCAGATCATTCTCATAATTTAGGAGAAAAGCCTTGGGGAAAAAACTTATGGAAGAAACCCCTGAATCCTTTACTCCAAAGAAGTCGAAAATAGATCTCTCCAACTCTTTAGAATCTGACCTAAATTTCTGGGATTCTCCAAACATAGATTTTTTCATCACTTTGAAAGACAAACCAATTGTTCATGGGAGGGTAGTCAACCTTGATGACATGGAAGCCCTAAATTGTAAGGTAAAAGATTTGTTCGTTTATCAAGACTGGTCAAAATTATTTTCTGTTCCCCCTCCTAAAGATTATGAACCCCTAGTAAAAATGTTTTATGCAAATATCCGCTCTAGTAAGTCTGACAAGTTGGAATCCTTAGTGTTAGGGAAACGCATTGTTCTTGATTGTGCCATGTTTGACTCAATTTTCCAGTGTAAGTGTTATGGTTTTCCCATGCTTTTTAAAAATTTCTGGCCTGATGATTTTGAAATCTCTTTTGATCAAGCAAAATGGTGTATTGCTGAGTGTCCATCTGAATCTCTCCCAAACCAGTTAGGTCCAAGTGATGTTAGTTTTGAAACTCGTGTTCTAGCCCACATTGTTGCAACTACTCTGCTTCCTCGTACTGGTTCTTTCTCAACCTTCTCTCAAAGATATATTTTTCCTGTCTATTGCCTTGTGACAAAAATCAAGATCAAACTATCCTCCTAGGTCATCAATTTTATGATTGAAAGTGTTGATGATCCCACCAGTCTGCCCTATGGCATGGCCATCACTCACATTCCGGAAGCTCATAATATCTCCATCTCTGGATATCCTTTCATCTATGTTTCAAAATATTACAATTCAGAGCGTTTGCGAGTATGGGGTATGTGTGTGTGAATGGCTCATGGATTAAGAAGCAAGAAGGTGAGGTCAAACTTGTTCAACCTGTATCAAAATCCAAAACCCTATGTTTCCCATCATAGTCCTAGTAACTCTGACCTTACTGAGAAACTTGCTGCCATTGACAATCAGTTGTCCACCATCAAAGATCTTATTACTGCTACCCAGTCCACTATTGGAGACATTCATGCAATCTCTAAAGAAACAGGGTCTGATGTGTCAAAGATAAGAGTTGTAGTTCTCAGAGTTAGGTAAAACGCAGTCAAGGCATTCAAGTAGGTACACGACAGGCTTGATGGAGTTACTGTCTCAGCCAGTGCTAGCTTTGATCAACTGAAGGAGGCGATTTGCAACACTCTTACCTATTTCTTACGTCGTTAATGTGGAAGTTGTAGACAATATTTTTTGTTGTGCTGTTTTGGACTGGATAACCAGTCATTGGATGATGTTTTGTTTTGTTTTGCCATAACTCTGCAAGCATATCATGCTATAAATCCTGTTTTAGTATATAGTATGTTGTTATATGCTGTTATGTTGATGCCAAAAAGGGGGAGAAAGGATATATATAGTCGTGCAGGTACATGCAGGGAAGTCGACTAGAGGTACACGCGGCACCTCTTGAGGGGGAGTCATAAATCCTGCAGAAGAAGTCAACGACACCTCTTGAGGGAGAGTCATATATCCTACAGAAGAAGTCGACTAAAGGAAGTAGTCTCGACAGCAAAGTCAACTGCACTCATTGAGGGGGAGTAAAATACATGGAAGTCAACTGATGTTTACATATATTATTTTGTCATCATAAAAAAGGGAGAGATTGTTAGGTTTTAGTTTTAATGGTGAATATAATATAATTGCTCTTGGTATAGGGACTCAAAGAAAGCATTCAAGATTGGAGGAATCAATTAAAGGAACTCAAGGAAATCATTCAAGATTGAAGGAATCAATCAAAGACAAGGAAATCAATTCGAGATTGATTGAAGCGGAAAAGAAGTATCGAAGATCTTGCAAGATGATCAATCAAGTTGCTATTACTGGAAGGACAAAAAATCAAGGAGTAAATCCAGCGCTATCAAGACCTGTAGAAGGAAAGCTATTAAAGTCCTTTCATCAAGGAAGATCAACGACAAATAACCTTATTCTTGGAAATAATCAATCTTTTTCCAAGGATCAAATCTATTGGGTTGGCAAATTTCTTCAGCAACGGCCTCTTACAAAGTTTTTATACACATCCTCAAGCCTTAGAAAAATATACTTTGATCGAACCAAATACCATATCTTTGTTCTACTGCAAATAAATATTGTAGTTTTATTAGATCTGTTGTGTAACAAGTTAGAGAAGAAAGAGATAAAAATACTGGTGAGATATTGTATTAAAAGAAACGAGTAACATAGAAACTGAGTCATTGGTGTAAACCACACCATTCACGATTGTACTCCAAAAACTCATTCACTGAAAGAGAACTCTCTTGCAACCCAAGGGGACTGGATTAGGATTCACATTGAATCCAAACCAGTATAAAAATTCCGGTGTCTTTAATTTCTACACTTTATTTCTGCATCTTAATTTCTGCTCTTCTTATTATCTCGTTATTACATCTAGTCGACTAATTAGAAAACTGGTCAACTAGTAGCTATTAAAATATAAAAATAAACAATTCACCCCCTGTACTTTCACAAATGACTATTAGTTTTCAATGACATTAGTATGGTAGTAATTGTTTAATTACTCGAATTGCTTAGGAGTATAAATATGGACTCCTACTAGAATTAAAGTGATGCTTTTCGTTCTTGCCACATTGCCTCGTGATAGATTTGACTTTTTTGAATAAAATTGTTTGTACCACAAGTGTGCGTGTCTAGGCACCAAAAAACGGTCTCTTTTTTCCCATATTCCGGCCTTTTGTCCTCTCTAAGTTTTTCTCATAATACTTGTAGGGAGAAAATGTGTAGGTGGCGGTGTTAACTGTTGGTACTCGCTAGGGATTCTTAAGCAATTAATCCCGTTAACAAAGCTATTGATGATTAAACAAACAATAAGCAACGCCATTAAAATCTAAATAGAACCAAAGCAAGTATGTTTGAAGATGCAGGTTAGAATAACCATGAATGATATAGAGAATGTGGAGCTTTTTAATTACCATCACGAACGAAAAGGCCTTTGAAATTAAATTACCTTTAACGAAGGCAGTAATTATAAGTACTAGTTAAGTATGGTAGCTGGGAGCGAAAACTATGTTAGTCCCGCCAATATTACTGTATTTGTAAATAATAATTCTGCAAAATATAAGTTAACGTAATGAAACAGTAATTAATTCGAGCCCATTGAATTCACAGTGTTTCCTTAAGGAATTTAATCCCCTCCTAGTACCCAAGGTAATGGATTATTTCCTCCCAGGATAGAACGAATCACACACTGGTGTAGCGGTACTTCAAACCCCAGTGTTTCAGCGAACACAAAGTTCGGTAGCAAATTACACTTACAGTTGCTTTGTTTGAAGTTAAAACAATGCAGAACAAAGGAGTAGAAACTCAGAAAATCGTATGAAAATGCTGAGAGGAAGGAGTGCAATGTATAGCCAAATCTGTTGAGCGATTTTCAGTTTATTGTTCTTGTGTGTTTTGTGTTGTGTGTCTTTCTTCAACAACTGCTGCACATATATATAGCAGCCAGTGTTGAAGAAGAACAATCGTCCACCCTCCATGGTGGAGCAAGCATTAGCTTGTTTGTGGAGCAAGCACAATCATGGTAGGAAGAGCATTAGGCGGCTGCCTTGTGGTCAATACACGGATTGAAAAATATCTGTTACAAATGCGGATAATCTTACGTTAATATTTACTATTAATAAATAAATTTGGTCCAAAAAATTAATCAATCAATCGATCATTTGACCAAATCCAAATCCAAATCCAAATCCAAATCCAAATTTAAATCCGAAGCCGAAGCCGTAGCCGTAGCCGAAGCCGAGCCGAGCCGAGCAAGCGACGACGACGACGGCGCGAGGCTTACTTTCTTCTTAACTCTTTAAGAGCTACAAGAAGAGCAATCATATATATACCCACCAAAAATCTCTTCCTCTTCCAATATGGGACAATGTCTCATTGTCAAGAGGGGGAAACTTAAAAGTTTACTCAAAAATTTCATTTTCCCTCCATTTCCCATTCACCCTCATTTTAAGATTATTTCATCTTAAAAACAAAAACCTCAACAATCCACCACATGAATGGGGAATGGCTATATCACGGAAGTATGCATGGAAAAACTGTGTGATTTACAAGCAAGGATTAATCGCATCTGGATAAGTAGGCTTCCCTTTGAACTTTCCGTAGTAAACTTATGTCGGATATACTCGGTCAATCGGTAGATTTGATATCTTTGAACCGTCGATCTTTGGTGTATACCTAGACAACCATAAGTCACACAATCAACCCTTAACCGTCTTTGGTTCTCATTGTTGTGTTCGTTTCAGCCATGAACACCGCCTGGTTTCATAAGTGCGTAGAGAACTGGCCTTACAAAGTTCTCCTTGAAGCGGCTAACACTTCACACTTACATAGGTGATTCCTAAACGTGTCATCCTGTAGATACACTATTTGATATACCCCGTATCAAATTTAGAAATCATTAAAAAGCCTTAATGCTTTATCCTTGGTACTGAACATTGTCTCATCACGAGAACGGACTAAAATTTTATTTGACAATGTTGAACCGTCATTAATGACTTTGTTTGATCTCCTTGAACCTAGATCTTGGGATCTCCAGTCTTCTAGGTAGAGTTACCGCCACAATGACTTGTTCTCGGCCATAGCCCCATTCCCCTTGATGATTTCTCAACTACCTCTCTAGCAATTTTCTCATTCGTGTTGCACAATTAGTGTTCAAATTGAAATTGTCAATCAATAAATTTTGAAGGTGTTTGACTATCTACCATTGACAGTCATTAAAAAGCTTTGAAGCTTTGAATTCGAATTTAGATTTTTAAAAACCATTATTTGTTTGGATTGAGTGTTGTTACAAATAATTGAGAATATTGTTCGGAGTTTATACCTCAATTTTGAGGGTGTTTGGTGAATATTATACTTGATTTTGGCTTAATTTCATATTGAAACTCGAATAAGAAGAAGAAGAAGAAGAAGAAGAAGAAAGACACATGACATACAATATACTTACGCAATTATAGTAAAGTTGTATTATAATTATATGTAAATTATATTCTGTTGTAGTTATATATATTTTTTTATTTGAATGTTGTATGAAAATAGAAAAATAGATGTATAATGTATGAATCGTTATATTAAATTTGTATTTAAGTTATCAATACTATCTTTTTACATAAAGTTGTTGATATGTAATAAAATTGTATTAAGAGAGAAAGTTTTGATTGGAATTTTAGAGAGGAAGAAGCACACACCACATACAAAATATATACAAACCAAATACAAAATATACAAAAGACATATTGTATAAAATTTGTATGAAAATTATATTTAAGTTGTATGATGTTGTATATGTATTTTAACTGGTAAAAATAATGTATGAAAATTATAGATAAGTTGTAGATTGGTTGTAAATAAGTGTATATTGTATAATTAGTTGTATGAAATTTATTTTTAGTATGTATGAAAGCTGTAGATAAGCTATAAATAAGTTATATATTATATAATTAGTTATATAGAATTTATTTGTGTTTATATGATGTTGTAGACATATCAAATTTTTACGAAATTAATTTTTTAATTTGTATGTTGGTGTACCATACAAATTTATCATCTCTCTGTTCTACTTACGCTTCAACTCCAACTAATCTCGAGATCATTGATATATATGTTATGTTTGCGATATTCGCCACTGTAATTCGAGTTGGGTACATGCTATTGTCGGGTCCTTCCAACTTTGTCTCTCCTTCTATTCCATTGGGCGATGTGCACAGATAGTCAGTAATAACTGTATTTACTTTTAAGCCACTGTTTTAAATGTATTTAGTCTTTAGCCACTGCTTTAATAAACTTTTACCCGCCCAGACGTAAATACCATTCTGCTATATAGGATTTCGTTGATACATACGCTCCTTATTCATGATCAGCAGCAGCTCAAACTTACGTGCAATCTTACGTGCAGAGAATTGTTGTGATCGTCCAAAATTGCAGAAGCTTCTCTTCCGATTTCAAACTTTTTGTCTAAGTTCAGAATTCAACTTTCTCGTCCAAAATTCACCATAAAATTACAGTAAGTTCTAAAGTTTCAGATATCTCTATATGCTTTTGTGTGTTTGTGTAGATTTTTATTTCGTTACTGAAGAATAAGATACTAGGAATTTGATTTTTTTTTTTTCTGTATTGATAACGTTAAGGACATCGCGTCCTTAACTCTGTGATTGTTCTGTAAATATTAAGGACATAATGTTAAGGATTTGGTGTCCTTAACATGACTGTTGTTCTAAAAAATATTAAGGATAAAGTATCCTGTGTTTTGCAACTTGTATTAATAAAGTTAAGGACACGATGTCCTTAACTTCATGATTGTTGTTCTAGATATTAAGGACATGGTGTCCTGTATTTGCAAATTGTATTAATAAAGTTAAGGACACAATGTCCTTAACTTCATGACTGTTGTTCTAAATATTAAGGACACCATGTCCTTAACATTTTCACTGCACACAGTAAAGTTAAGGACACAATGTCCTTAACTTTTTCACTGCACACATCAAAGTTAAGGACAGCTTGTCCTTAACTTTTACAATGTACACATCAAAGTTAAGGACAGCTTGTCCTTAACTTTTACAATGCACACATCGAAGTTAAGGACATCATGTCCTTAACTTTTACAATGCACACATCCAAGTTAAGGACACCATATCCTTAACATTTTGACTGCACACATCAAAGTTAAAGACATAGTGTCCTATTTTTGCAACTTGTACTGATAAAGTTTAGGACATGATGTCCTTAACTTCATGACTACTGTGTAAAAATTAAGGACATAGTGTCCTATTTTTGCAACCTATACTAATAAAGTTTAGGACATGGTGTCCTTAACTTCATGACTACTGTGTAAATATTAAGGACATAGTGTCATGTATTTGCAACTTATATTGATAAAGTTTAGGACATGATATCCTTAACTTCATGACTGTTGTTCTAAATATTAAGGACATAGTGTCCTGTGTTTTGCAACTTGTATTGATAAAGTTTAGGACATCTTGTCCTTAACTTCACGATTGTTGTATAAATATGTCCTGAATTTCCCATTTTCTTGACTTGCAGGATGGATACAATATGTATTATAGTTGCTTTTAATGGTAGATGGACTGCAGACTATAAGTATCTTGATCATCAAACAAAGCTTGTTCTAGTACCTGAGGCAATTCGATTTGAAGATTTCATTAACCAGGTCTTTAAAGTTATTGAATTGGATAGAGACAAGTTTGAAGCAATGATATGGTTTGATATCAATCTGGGAACAAGCAAGGGAATGCTTGTATCCAAAGATTTAGATCTTCACACATGTATAGAGTTACTAAAAAGTCATTTACTCTTCAAGGGCTGTCGTTTCATTGTTGATATTTCGGAAAGAGTTTTTGATTCTACAAGTACCTTTGAATATGTCAATACAAAAACTCAACAAGACAATCAAGACAAATGCCAACAGATAATGGAAATAGATATGGTTGAAGCTCAACCAATAACTGAAGAGGTGCTTCAAATATTTGATTCTATTCAAGTAGAAGGACAAAACATTATAGAGATTGACAACAAACAAGCTTTGAGTATTCAAGTCTTAGAGAGTGCACCGGTAATAGAAGAAGTTGCTGAAAAAACCTTTACTCAACTAACTAGACAAAGCTCAAATTCGAAACAAAAAGAATCCCCAACTACGATATTAAGAGAAAATGCTTCGTTGGATGAGATAAAAGTGGGATCAATATTTGACAAAAAGAAGAGTATAATTAACTGTTTTTCCAATATAGCAATTAAAGGACATTTTGAATTCAAGGTTGTTAGATCAAGCTCAACAAGTTTGTTCTTGATACACAATATGTACCCACATATATGATATATAACCGGATATTCGTTGAAATGCAATGATGATAGGTGTGGGTGGTGTGTGCGTGCTTTCAGAATTAAAGATTCAACACTATTCAAGATAGTAAAGATTGAGAAAAATCATGACTGCTTAGTTAACACTATGAAAGCTGATCAAAGGCATGCAACTTCAAAGTTGATTAGTGGTTACATTATCGACAATCTTTGAGACCCAAGGTTTGAAGTTACACCAGCCTTTGTCATGGTAGAAATACAAAAATTGCATGGACTAGACATTGGTTATCACAAGGCGTGGCGTGCTATTCAACGTGCTTCAACTTTAATAAGAGGAACTCCTGAAAAGAATGATGAATTATTATCTTCATACTTGTATATGATGAAAAGTAAAAATTCGGGAACATACACTAACATAAAGATAGACGACAACAACAGGTAAACAATCAAAAAGAGTTTATTAGTCTGTTTTATAATCTTTAGGACATGGTGTCCTTGACTTGGATGTGTACAATAAAAATGTTAAGGAGATGGTGTCCTTAACTTTGATGTGCGCAGTGAAAAAGCTAAGGACATGGTGTCCTTAACTTGGATGTGTGCAATGAAAAAGTTAAGGATATGGTGTCCTTAACTTTGATGTGTGCAGTAAAAAATATTAAGGACATGGTGTCCTTAACTTTGATGTGTGCAGTGAAAATGTTAAGGACATGGTGTCCTTAACTTGGATGTGTGCAATAAAAAAGTTAAGGACATAGTCTCCTTAACTTGGATGTGTGTAGTGAAAAACTTAAGGACATGGTGTCCTTAACTTTGATGTGTGCGTTGTAAAAGTTAAGGACATTGTGTCCTTAACTTTGTTGTGTGCAGTGAAAATATTAAGGACATGGTGTCCTTAACTTTGATGTGTGCAGTGAAAAAGTTAACGAGATGGTGTCCTTAACTTTGATGTGTGCAGTGAAAAAGTTAAGGACATGGTGTCCTTAACTTTGATGTGTGCAGTGAAAAAGTTAAGGACATTGTGTCCTTAACTTTGCTATGTGCAGTGAAAATGTTAAGGACATAGTGTCCTTAACTTTGATGTGTGCAGTGAAAAAGTTAACGAGATGGTGTCCTTAACTTTGATGTGTGCAGTGAAAATGTTAAGGACGTGGTGTCCTTAACTTTGATGTGTGTAGTGAAAATGTTAAGGACATGGTGTCCTTAACTTTGATGTGTGCATTGTAAAAGTTAAGGACATGGTGTCCTTAACTATGATGTGTGCATTCTAAAAGTTAAGGACAAGTTCTCCTTAACTTTGATGTGTGCACTGAAAATGTTAAGGACATTGTGTCCTTAACTTTGATATGTGCAGTGAAAATATTAAGGATTTGGTGTCCTGTATTTTTAACCTTCTGTTAAACTGTATTTTCAGGTTTCTTTATATGTTTTATGCATATGCATCATTAATAGCTGGTTGGAATCATTGTAGACCAGTGATTGCTGTTGATGCAACTTTTTTGAAGTCAAAATATCGTGGTGTTTTAATGATTTCAGTTTTAAATGATGAAAATAACCAAATATTCCCACTAGCCTTTGGAATTGCAGAATCTGAAAATAACAATTCCTATGAATGGTACTTTAGTGAGCTTCGCAATGCAATTGGGAGCCGTGACAATTTAATTTTTTTATCGGACAGGCATCAATCTATTGTACATGGAATTGCAAAGGTATATCCTGAAAGCCACCATGGGATTTGTATCTATCATTTGGAGCAGAACCTAAAGCGAAGGAAAGTGAAAAGTGAGGTCATAAAACTTTTTCAAAGTGCTGCAAGAGTATACAGGCGCAAAGAATTTGATCTATACATGTTAGATATAGCAAAAGTTGATAAGAAGACTTTTGACTACTTGGTGGAAGAACCACCGGAAAGGTGGGCACGTTCTTGTAGTCCACGATGAAGATATGACATGCTCACAACAAACATAGTTGAGTCAATGAATTCTGTGCTATTAGAAGCAAGGGAGTTGCCTATATTAAGAATGATGGATTTCATCCAAGTGAAGCTACAACGTTGGTTTTATGAAAGAAGAAATGAAGCACAAGGAACTTTTTATGACGTTTCTTGTTGGGTAGAAGAGGAATTGAAGAAAAAGATAGATTTAGCTTTTACTTTAAATGTAAGTATTATGTTCTTACTTTAGCTTATTGTTTTAATGATAATTTAACATAATGTACTAACTTATAGTTTTTCAACTTTGAAGGTCTTCCCTGTTGATTCATGGCGTTCTAGAGTTGAGGAAGAAGGAATTACTTTCTTGGTGGACTTAAACAAAAAACATGTGATTGTTTTCAGCTTTAATTTGATGAATTGCCATGTATACATGCAATTGCAGCTATCGAGAAGAGAAACATCAAGAAGTTCAATTTCTGCTCGGACTGGTACTTAAAGGAATCTTGGCTGAAAACATATGAAAGACAAATACATCCTGTAGGACATACGGATTCTTGGATTGTACCAGAGAGTGTTAAGTCACAAATTATTAAACCTCCAGATTTCAAAGTCCCGCCAGGTAGAAGGCAAAAGAAAAGGCATATTCCAGCTACCGAATCATCAAAAATAACATTCAAATGTGGTCGTTGCAGAAGAATTAGTCACAATAGAACATCTTGTATATATTCTCCGGCAGTCCATCCATTTTCAAGGAAGCATAGAGAATAATAGATATATCCACTTATGTTTATCTACTCTTTTAAGTTTTTGCTATAAATTGGATTCATTTAAATTATTTTTATTTGAGCAAGTAAACATTAGCAGATAGTTATATAAAAGATGTCCTGAATTTTTAAAGTTTCTTTGCACTTACTTGCTCTTTGTTTATGGGATTTTATTCTTGCCGTAAGTAAATAAGAAAGTCCTTTTCTTTATATAATTTGACGCATGCAACTTGCTACATCTTTATTTTTAAAATGAGATTGGTACAAGTAGAACTTAAGGACATAATCTTTTACAAGTCCTGAAAATTTCAAGTATGAATCTAATATTAAGGACATAAATTTCTAAAATGTCCTTAACTTCTGGAAATCGCAGATTATTATCTAGATTTCCAGAAGTTCAGGACATTTCAGAAAAATATGTCCTGAATATTATTTTCATCCTTCAACAAATCAGGACGTTTATGAACATAATGTCCTGAAGTTCTACAACAATTAATGTATCTTTTGCTATATTTCTACAGATTTAATAAAAATACTAGCAATTTAAAATGGACAAATCAGTAGTTATAAAATTGACATCTGTAGCTTGCTAAACACAACTTGCTACATCTTATTTTTAAAATGAGATTGGTACAAGTAGACTTCATGACATAATTTTTTGAAATGTCCTGAACATTTGAAGTATGAATCTAATATATAGGACATAAATTTCTAAAATGTCCTTAACTTCTGTAAATCTCAGTTTATTGTCTATATTCCAGAAGTTTAGCACATTTAAAAAAATATGTCTTGAATATTATTTTCATCCTTCAACAAATAAGGATGTAGTTAACAGATTCTGAAGTTCTACAACAATCAATGTGTGTTGCTTTGAATTTCTAAAAACTTCAAGACAATTTAATCAAAGATTGACCCTTTAAAACTGTGAAAAAAATGGACAAATCAATAGTTAACAGAAAGAAAGAAATTAATAACACGATACCTTCATATTACTGCTGAAACTGTAATTTAGCATAGCTGTGACCAAAAAATTATGCTATGCAAACAAAATATAGTGCCTTGTGACAATTTACAGGATATTTCAGAATTCATATGGATTCTTTACAGCAATTTTATACCAATTTCACTACAGCTGACTTTCTTTACAACTACACTACAGCTCCTTTGGGCAGGAAGTTTTATTTTCACTATCATAGTCGTCGCCGACATTTTCTGGTGGTGTATCATAACCAGAATTTCTTTTCCACTCTCCATGTGCCCAAAGATTTGCTGCAAGTTCTTTTCTGAAGTTTGATATGTGCTCAGGTTGGAATTTCTTCACATCCTTTTCCATCATCAACAACTCCACATACTTGATTAGGAATGCACCACAATCAGTCCTAAGAAAAATATGGAGTCAATTAAACAATATCTTTAATAAAATAAATCTAAAGTACATATAAATTATATAGCAAATGACAACACGTACGATCCAGTTTGGTGTGGTGATCTTTGCCACTGAATATCAAATTTGTTGAATGCATTTCCAAAAGATTTGTGATTTTTCTCAAACTGTGAGAACTTTAGCAAGTGGGGGATCATGCGTGCATACATTTCAATGTGTTTCATTCCTTGCTCATATGGCTCACTATATATGGAAACGTACACATCAATCTTTCTCTCATTCAAGTCCAATACCCCCAAAAGAAAATATGTCACATCATCATTATCTTCTGAAGGAAGCCGACATGGAAAAAAGATTTTGTCAACCTCTGTCCAAGCAATTCCATATCTACGATTGTCACCCCACACATATGGTGTGAGAACCAACTGATTATCATCACACCAAAACAAATCTGAAGCATCTTCATTGAAATCCTTATACCCAATTAGCATATAGTTATCAAAAAGTATATCTGTAGTTGTGCAACGAAAAGGATGGGCGCAAGGGTGGTAGCATTCCTTCTTTCTCAAATAATACAGGGCAATGTCAATATGCTTCATAAAAAGGCAAAAAAGAAAAAAAAATCCATCAGTCATAAATAAATAAAAAACAATAAATTAAGAAGAAAGAAAACAAATGCCTTGTGAATTATCAAACCTTGTCATCAAGTACAAAGCTATTATCTGCAAGCTCAAGGAAGAACATTTTTCTACTAATTTTTTGATGGTACAATTTATATGGATTCATTCTCATACCATTATCCTCATCATATATATCAGTTTGTCCCCTGAAAATTTTGAAAATATCAAAGTTAGAAAGTTTATAAGTTAGTTCTCAATTCCTAATTAAGGACTCTTGGTTCTGAAGTTAGAGTTGCAAATTCAAAAGTTAAGGGCATGTAGTCCTTAACTAACAGTTAAAAGTTCAAAAGTTAAGGACACTTTGTCCTGAACTTAGACTTACTAGCTCATAAATTAAAGGACAATTAGTCATGAACTTAGAGTAACAAACGCATAAGTTAAGGACAGTTGGTCCTGAACTTAGAGTGGAAATTCAAAAATTAAGGACACTTGGTCCTGAAGTTAGAGTTGCAAATTCAAAAGTTAAGGACATGATGTCCTTAACTTACAGTTACAAGTTCAAAAGTTAAGGACACTTGGTCCTGAACTTAAACTTACTAGCTCATAAATTAAAGGACAATTAGTCATGAACTTAGAGTAACAAGCGCATAAGTTAAGGACAATTGGTCCTGAACTTAGAGTGGAAGTTCAAAAATCAAGGACATTTGGTCCTGAAGTTAGAGTTGCAAATTCAAAAGTTAAGGACATGTAGTCCTTAACTTACAATTACAAGTTCAAAAGTTAAGGACACTTAGTCCTGAACTTAGACTTACTAGCTCATAAATTAAAGGACAATTAGTCATGAACTTAGAGTAACAAGCTTATAAGTTAAGGACAATTGGTCATGAACTTAGAGTGGAAGTTCAAAAATTAAGGACACTTGGTCCTGAAGTTAGAGTTGCAAATTCAAAAATTAATGACAGGTAGTCTTTAACTTACAGTTACAAGTTCAAAAGTTAAGGACACTTGGTCCTGAACTTAGACTTACAAGCTCATAAATTAAGGACACTTAATCTTTAACTTAGAGTTACAAGCTCAAAAATTTAGGACATTTAGTTATGAAGCTAGAGTTGGAAGCTCAATACACTTAGTCCTGAATTTAAAATTACAAGTTCAAGACACAAATGTAAGCAATTAAGAAATAATGAATACATTTAGGGACTTACACTTTTTTGCGACCTTTCCATTTCTCCTTGCCCAACCACCCTATGAATTTCTTCAATAAGTTTTCATCATCTTTAGCATAATGAAAAATATATGTACGAGTATATTTTGATTTTATCCAGCCTGTATACTTAGGAGTATTTTCATTATGCGCCATCGATGTTCCTCTTTTTCTTTTCTGTTCAAAAGGAGATTTCAATTGCCAACTAAGCTTCTTATTCCTTTTTCCTCGACCAAGATCTTCTTCAACATTTCCTTCAACCTCCATAGACAAGCCCTCATCAATGCTCATTTGTGTAGTCGGAGGAGTAGGAGTAAGAATAGCAAATGATGGACCATCAAAACCAATACTATCTCTCTTCCTTTTCGCAGTATATTGGTTAACGACTTCATTTTTGTTTTGCTCTACAAGCAACACTACATATACATTAGTTTGCTGCAAGTCGTCAATTCTATGAATTGTCAAATGAAGAGACAAAAACTAAGGACATAATTTTTGAAATGTCCTGACAATTTGAATTATGAATACAATATTAAGGACACAATTAATACTTGTGTTGGCCACGCTGCCTTCTTGTATTTCTTTAACAGACAATAGTGTTGACATATTGCTTGCATTTTCTTTATCTTGCAACTGTTCTCCATGTTCTTCGATTGCAAGTTCACAAGATTCTGCAAAATATTTACAAGAGCTAACACAATTAGTACTTGTTACTAATCTTTGATTAAAACAAACATGTATAAGATGAAAAAAACTCCGTCTAACCTTTTGCAACTGTTAAGATCATGCCAGTTAAATCATTATCTTGACTAGCATTTTTTTGGCTTCCAATATTGTCTGTAAGAGAGAGAGGTGTAGAGATATCATACGTTCCTTCTATACATTTGTAAACAATCTCACTTATGCTTGTTCCTTGGGTATTTTCTATGTCTTGAGATTGTCCTCCACTTATCTCTTTTGAAATTTCATCATCATGATAGTCCACTCCATCTTCTTTCCTTGCAGTTTCAAAAGATTCTGTAACATTTACAATTAATACTTGTTACTAATAGTTTACTAAAACTAACATTCAACATGTCATAAAAATTCCATCTAACCTTGATTGGCATCATTTTGATTTACAAATTTCTCTTTAAGTGAGAGAGGTGTAGATAGATCATATATTTTTTCAACACATTTGCATACAATCTCACTTATACTTGTTCCCAATGGATTATCTAAATCCTGAGATTGCACTCCAGATTTACAAATTATGTTTGTT
Organism: Nicotiana tomentosiformis; assembly: GCF_000390325.3. Classification (NCBI taxonomy): domain Eukaryota; kingdom Viridiplantae; phylum Streptophyta; class Magnoliopsida; order Solanales; family Solanaceae; genus Nicotiana; species Nicotiana tomentosiformis. The sequence goes on from NC_090817.1 coordinate 120,043,939, forward strand.
ACACTTGTCTCTTTTGGATTTTTCTGGTCTTGACATTCCATTCCATCTTGAACTTGCACTCCATCAAAAGATTCTACACACATTTGTAATCACAAAAAAGTTTATATGTATTATGCTATTGAATATAAATTTCAATGATAACAAATTCAAAAACTGTATCTAACCTTTCCCAATTTCGATGCCAATATCAGTTTCATCTTCTAGATGCGCATCTCTATAATCGCTTTCATAATGATCTTCTACATGCACATCTATATCATCACATTGATCATCAACTGCATCTTTGCTAATTGGAACACTAGGTTCTCTCTCTATGGTCCTTTCATGAGGTTTGTCAAGAAGCTTCAATAAAGTATCAATCTTTGATCCTAGGTTTTTCTTTAAAGCCTGTGAGGTAGTATTTAAAATAAGAATCAGAATGTTAGCTGCTTATAAGTTACGGACATTGGTCCTTAACATAGAGGTACAAGCTCACAAATTAAGGACAAGTGTTCCTTAACTTAGAGTTACAAGAACAGAAATTAAGGACATGTAGTCCTCAACTTAGAGTTACAAGTTAAAAAGTTAAGGACAGGTAGTCCTGAACTTAGAGTTACAAGTTAAAAAGTTAAGGACATGTAGTCCTGAACTTAGAGTTACAAGTTAAAAAGTTAAGGACATGTAGTCCTGAACTTCAAGTTACAAGCTCACAAATTAAGGACACTTGGTCCTTAACTTAGAGTTACAAGCACAGAAATTAAGGACATGTAGTCCTGAACTTAGAGTTACAAGTTAAAAAGTTAAGGACAAATAGTCCTAAACTTCAAGTTACAAGCACATAAATTAAGGACGAGTAGTCATGAAATTAGAGTTCCAAGTTAAAAAAATAAAGACATGTAGTCCTGAATTTAGAGTTACAAGTTATAAAGTTAAGGACACGTAGTCCTGAACTTAGAGTTACAAGTTAAAAAGTTAAGGACAGGTAGTCCTGAACTTAGAGTTACAAGCTAAAAAGTTAAGGACACGTAGTCCTGAACTTAGAGCTACAAGTTAAAAAGTTAAGGACATGTAGTCCTGAACTTAGAGTTACAAGTTAAGAAGTTAAGGACAGGTAGTCCTAAACTTCAAGTTACAAGCTCACAAATTAAAGACATTTGGTCCTTAATTTAGAGTTACAAGCACAGAAATTAAGGACATTTGGTCCTTAACTTAGAGTTACAAGCACAGAAATTAAGGACATGTAGTCCTGAACTTAGAGTTACAAGTTAAAAAGTTAAGGACATGTAGTCCTGAACTTAGAGTTACAAGTTAAAAAGTTAAGGACAGGTAGTCCTGAACTTCAAGTTACAAGTTCACAAATTAAGGACACTTGATCCTTAACTTAGAGTTACAAGCACAGAAATTAAGGACATGTAGTCCTTAACTTAGAGTTCCAAGTTCAAAAAATAAGGACATGTAGTCCTGAACTTAAGTTACAGGTTAAAAAGTTAAGGACATGTAGTCCTGAACTTAGAGTTACAAATTCAAAAGTTAAGAATATGAAGTCCTAAACTGAGAGTTACAAGCTCAAAAATTAAGGACATGGTGTCCTTAACTTAGAGTTACAAGCACAAAAATTAAGGATATTACTTTGATGTCATTTTGAATCTTTTTTTCTGATAAAGCTATTTTTTAATGTATTCTAGTACATTCTACCTCCATATCCTTTTTGAACTTCTCCGATAATCTCTGAATCAAAAACCATAAAAACAAAAAAGTCTCTTAAGCAAAAATAAGCAAATAAAAAACTAATGGTATTCAAAGATAGAAAACCTACGTTAACAATTTTCTTAAGCAAGACTTCATCAAATTGTGTTGAAGGCATTGAATTTTGATCTTGAGACAATGGCACATGCACACTATTGGGCTCCGCATCTACTTCAGAAGAAAGAAATGGTACCATCTCGAGCAACTGATACAACTATTATATAAGAAAAAAAAAGTAAGTATTCAGAACTAAAACACATAAACAAAAAAATAGCTAGTAATCCTGTTAACTTGCTTTTTCATTATGGAAGTACTTTTTACATAGGGTGTCATAATGTAGAGATTTCATATTTGAATAACTTAGCATCCGGGGGAACCCACATTCTTTGAAGTTCACAAATTATTTTTTCTGAAAAATTAGGAATACTTCCATAATCCAAACACAGAAGGCGAAAGGGAAGCCAAGTATAGTATAACTGTCCTTCTCTTTATCTTTCTCTTTCTCTTTCTCTTTCTCATTCTCATTCTCTGAAGTATTTTGTTTGGGCTTCAAGCAGCTCTTCAATGATTTTAGTAACTTTTCATAACAAAGAGAGCCCCAATTGAAAGAAGAGCAGAGTTCGTCGTCATCTACGATTTTCATTACCCGCTCAGACACATTCCGATTCTTGCACTTCCCCATCAACACAGATTCAACAAAATAAATTGTTGCCAACTTTACCGCATCGTCATGGCTGCCTACAAATGATACAGTTGTACCATATGGGTGACTAGTAATAAAATGCCACAAATCGGCTAACTCGATTCTATCCTTTCCAGGGAAGTAGACTTTCGAAAGCCTATTCTCTCTTTCACCTAAAACTTTGAAGTCCACTGAAGAAGAACATTTCAACCCAGTAATTATCTTAAACGCTTCACGTGTAAACTTCACTTCATGATAAAAAACCCTTGAATATCATTGAATGCGAGTCATTGCTTATAATTTCTGAAAGCAACACAGAATGAATAAGTCTACCACTGAACTTCACACCTTGTAATCGAAAAAAGTTTCAGAAAACACCATCCCTCAATTTCTTCCATTGCGTGTTCAACAAGAAACTTTTTATTGTTTTCTTATACTGAAAATCTCCTTTCCAATAGCTCATCGAATTACGCCAATCATCAAACTCGAAAATACGATCTCCTTCCATTAGCACCTTACAAAGAAGGAAATAGAACGTAAATATTAGGACTATTTTTCTGAAATGTCCTTAATATTTAAACTACAAAACTAAAATCCAGGACCTAAGTAGATGCATCTTTAATAGAAGAACAGTAAACTAAAATTAGCTTACGAATTCTTAGGACTATTTTTCTGAAATGTCCTTAATAATTAAACTACAAAACTAAAATTCAGGACCTAAGTAGATGCATCTTTAATAGAAGAACAATAAACTAAAATTAGCTTACAAATTCTTAGGACTATTTTTCTGAAATGTCCTTAATATTTAAACTAAAAAACTAAAATTCAGGACCTAATTAGATGTATCTTTAATAGAAGAACAATTAACTAAACTTAGCTTATAAATTCTTAGGACTATTTTTCTGAAATCTCCTTAATATTTAAACTAAAAAACTAAAATTCAGGACCTAATTAGATGCATCTTTAATAGAAGCACAATTAACTAAAATTAGCTTACAAATTCTTAGGACTATTTTTCTAAAATGTCCTTAATATTTAAACTAAAAAACTAAAATTTAGGACCTAATTAGATGCATCTTTAATAGAAGCACAATTAACTAAAATTAGCTTACAAATTCGTAGGACTATTTTTTTGAAATGTCCTTAATATTTAAACTAAAAAACTAAAATCCAGGACCTAATAAGTTGCATCTTTAATAGAAGCACAGTTAACTAAAATTCCTAAACACATCTAGCTTACAAATTCTTAGGACTATTTTTCTGAAATGTCCTTACATAATCAATATATTGATTGAACCACAAGCACATTTCAATACCAAAAGGTTCTCAATAACTTTCTCACAAAAATCTGCACCTTATTCCTCAACGAATCAAGTTATAATCATTATTTTGGATATTTCACACACACTTGATGACAAATACAGCATTGATCATGATTAGAGGTATACAAAAAGAAAAATACATAAAAGCAGAATCGAAAACATACCAGTACGCTGATTCGCTGCAGAGAAGATGACAAATGAGAAGAGATTAAGTTGGACAAAGTATACGCAGAAAATTATTGTGGACTGGGCAGGAGCAATATTGAGGGAGCGAAATTTTGGCTCTGAACTTCAATCAAGAGAAGAGAGTTGCATGCAGAAACGATATTGAGGGAGCAAAATTTTGCCTATGAAATTTTGGCTCTGAACTTAAATTAGAGAAGCGTATAAAGGAAGGGTTTGGGAATAAAAGAAATAGAAGAAAGGGTAAACATATCTTTTCATATTAATTTTAATAGAGTAGTTGTTATTTTTGCTCAACATTATAATTGGTGGATAAAAAATAAATACTACCTTATTTAGTGGCTACCACACGCGATTTTTACTATTCCATTCGTAGTTGTTTGATGCAATGAAAAAGGATGGAATTGAAATCGGCAAGGAGCACCGTTATGACACATGGATTCCTTATGGTGCAGTAAAAGAAGTGACAACAACTCGTATGAGCGAAGAATTAATTGTTCCAAGGAATTTGAAATTACCCGTCGCTAGGTATGCATGTGATGACCCAAAATATCTTATTTAGATTTTAATAATTAATTATGTGTTCTAAAACCTCGAAAAATATTATTTATCATTCCTTTATTTGCGTGCACAATCCGTATAATTTCCGAAAAGTTTTTGTGTGAAAATAAATTAAAATATAAAATAGAATCTTAAAACTCAACTGAGTTGACATTGGTCAATATTTTTAGTAAACATACTCAGATCAGTATTTTAACAGTTCTGGTAGGTCCGTATCGTGATTTGAGATTTGGGCGTATGTCCAGAATCGAATTACGAGGTCCCTAGTCCGAGATATGGAATTTTGATAAAAAATAAAAAGCTTGAAAGCTTAATGATTTTTACGAAATTACTGATGTTGGATTTATTGACACCGGGTCCGTATTTTGGTTCCGGAACCCGGTATAGGTCCACTATAATATTTGACTTGTCTGCCGAATTTGGTGAGAATCGGAGTTGATTTGACGTGATTCGGACGTCCGGTTGTAAAAATATAAGTTTTAAAGTTTTCTTGAAAATTTCCTTTGATTTGGTGTCTGATTCGTAGTTCTAGGTATTAGTTTGGCGATTTGATCGCGCAAGCAAGTTCGTATGATGTTTTAGGACTTGTGTGCATGTTTGGTTTGGAGCCCCGAGGGCTCGGGTGAGTTTCGGATAGGCTACGGGATGATTTCAGACTTAGAAAATCTGATTTTCTGCAAACTTCAGGCTTCTGGTGTGTTCTTCTTCGCGTTCGCGAAGGCACTCTCGCGAACGGGGAGGGCAAATTGGGGCTAGCACGTTTTGTGCTTCGCGTTCGCTACAAAGTGAACGTGTTCGTGAAGGCCTGAGGTGCAAAGCTTCGCGTTCGCGATCGAAGCCTCGCATTCGCGAAGGGAAAGAGGCTAACCAGGAAAATTGCGTTCGCGTTCGCGAAGGGCATATTACGTTCGCGAAGGCCAAGCCAGGCAAGCTTCGCGTTCACGAAGTAGCCCTCGCGTTCACGAAGAGTAAAATTGGTCATCAAAATTTTGTGCTTCGCAAACGCGAGACACTGACCGCGTTCGCGAAGGGTAAAAATCCTAGAAACAGAACTTTAAGTTCTAGAAAATGGGATTCGTCCCATTTTCAACTCTTTTCCATTTTTAAGCTCGGGTAAGGCAATTCTTGGGCGATTTTCACGGAAAAATATTGGGGTAAGTGTTCCTTATCCTATATTGATTATATTTCATGATTTCATACTCATTATATCATAAATCCGTAAAATTTTGGGAGAAAAATCAGATTTTTATAAAATCTTCCAAAAACAAAAATTTAAGATTTGAAGGTCCATTTGACATCGAAATTGAATAAATTTTATATGGTTGAACTCGTATCGGAACGGGTGTTCGGATTTCGTAAGTTTTTTCCGAGATTTGAGATGTGGGTCCCACTGTCGAATATTTTAATGAATTTTGGTTAATTATTCAGAAAATTAGTAAATTCCTATGATTCGTATTGAGTATATTAAATTGTTTATGAGTAGATTTGAAGCTTTTGGATACAAATTTAAAAGAAAAAGTTATGGTCGAGTAATTGATTGGAATTTGCAAAGCGAGGTAAGTGTCGTGGTTAATCTTGACTCGAAGGAATAGAACTCTTAAACTATTTGTTATATGAAATGCATGTGAACGACGTATAGGCAAGGTGACGAGTGTCTATACGTCGTCAAATTAATTATTTGCATAATTACTTGAAAAATCATAAATCGTTTTAAATCATGAATTAATTGTTATAATAATTGTTTCTCTCCTATTCTTTGTCAAATATTAATTCTTGAATTCCTGCAATGATTGTTACATGTTATTTGATTTATGTGTCTTAATTGTTATTTGACATTTAACATACTAAATATTAACTGCCTACTTTCTCCATAATTTTCATAATTAATTGCTAATTGCCATTATTTGCTTATAAATAAATTATAATTATTGTATATCTTGATGCTTAATTGTTTCTCATTGAACGTGGTATTTATTGGAATAATTTTTATTACATTCATGAGTTGTTTAAAGTTATATTGGCGGAACGGGTTGCACGCCGCAACATAAATGAAAGTATATATATATATATATATTGGGGGATCGGATTACACGTCGCAATAAACTTATTAAAAAGTCTATATTGGGGAATCGGATTGCACGCCGTAATAGACTTGTTAAAAAGTCCATATAGGGGGATCGGATTGCACGCCGCAGTAGACTTATTTAAAAGTCAATATTTGGGGATCGGATTGCACGGCACAACAAACTTATTTAAAAGTCTATATATATTTGATTAAAAAAAATATATGAGAGGATTGAAAATGAATATATTGTGGGAGCGGTTTGTAAGCTGCAACGGAAATTGGTTGAAATAATAATGGGTTATGACTTATGAGTTGACTTCAATTAGTGTAAATGAGTTAACCGATTTATTTCTATTATTTGTTGTTGTTATCAATATTGCGTACAAGTTAATGTAAGTGACCCGCCTTAGCCTCGTCACTACTTCGTTGAGGTTAGGCTCAACACTTACCAGTACACGGGGTCGGTTGTACTGATACTACACTCTGTACTTCTTGTGCAGATTTCAGAGTTGGTCCTAGCGACGTACCATAGACTTGCTCGGATTTCAGCTACCAGAGGAGACTTGAGGTATAACTGCACGACGTCCGCAGTTATGAAGTCCCCATCTACTTTACTTTAGCCGTGTGTTTGTTTTCAGACAACTTTATTTTATTCACATATTTATTTGTATTATTCTAGAAGCTCGTACACATGTGGCACAAATTATGGGGTGATATTTAGACACCGTTATTTTATGAATTATTCACTATATTTCAGACTTTACTTCTGCATTTAATTCTTTGTTATTAATAAATTTAAAAATTATTTTAAAATGGATAATATTATTCTAACGTTAGCTTGCCTATCAAGTGAAATGTTAGATGCTATCACAGTCCGAATGTTAGAATTTCGGATCGTGACAATGCAATAGATACTGCACTCATCGAGTATGCTCCAATTTATGAAGTGTCCTCATTCGTGCTTTAATGCAATTGAACTATGAAGCTTTAGACATGTAATTATATCGATTTAATTTAGGCTTTTTATCTTTTTGAATTCCACTATACTTTTGGTGCAGAAACTGATAAACATGGTTAAATAAGGCAGGAACAAATCGAATGAGGGACTTTCAATTATTTTTTCTTTTTTGAGACATCTTTTTTTTTTTTATTGCTGGGTGAATCACGCTTTAAAAAGGAAACACTGAGGGAAGGAGACTCTTTAAAGAAATTGTATATGAGCTGTAAAGAAACTATAGTTATAGCGGGTAAATTACAGACAATTTTATTAAATAAGTTTAAAATATTGAACAGAAACAAAAAAAAAAAAAAATACCCCAAAAATTTCCTTGTCAAAACCCAAAGCCCATCTTTAGATCCCTAGTCCCAGGTGCAGAGTGCCGCCGATTCGTTTCCCGCCAAAGAATAAAAAAAAGGAAAAATAAATAATAATAAAAAAAAATGATGCCCTCCTTTTCATTTTTCCTTGTTCAACCCCAAAAACTAGCCCAACAAATAGCAGACCTTCAATTTGAAAAATAACGAAGAAGAAAAAAGTAGACCTTCAATTTGAAAAGTAAAAAGAGCAGACCTTCAAAATCTACAACACCAGAGAGCATCTCCCTCACACTATAGGGTCCCTTCTACCACAACCGGCCGCAACAGACACCATCTTTCCTGCTTTACATTCTGAATTTTCATTTTTGGTAAATATTTTTATGTTTGATTATTAAAGCTTAAATTAAGCTGGCAATTTTTCCGAGTTTATATTGACGGGTCTGAAAAAGCGAATTGCTCTTATGATGATGTTTTCACTAATATGATGTGTTTCATTGGTTCTTCTCTTTATTTCAATTTATAATTGGAAATTAGTACTTGTTGCTTCATTCAATTGCTGTTGGCTTACTTCTTACTTGAATCAGTTGTTGTTTACTATAGTAGAAGTCTGAACCGGCTAACACTAAATCCTAAATCAGTCTCTGAATACTAATGCCTGTTCTCTCTCAGAGATGGATTCACCAAATACTGATCCTCTCACAGACCCATTTGCAGAAAACAATCTTCAGGTTCATAGCAATATTACTTTATCCAATCTTCAGATTTTTTATTAACTTTTATTTAGAGAATGTAACTGTTTTTGGGTGTTTGCTCTTGCAAAAAATCTACAGCCATACTTCGTGCTGCACAAATCATCAAAGTCTTCAGAATCTACTGCAAAATCTCCTGGAAAACCGCGGAAGAGAAAACTTGATTCTTCCCCCAAAGTATCATCAAGCAATGAAAATACCAGTGATGACTTGAAAATGGAAGCTTTCTACTGTGTGTGGTCAAAAATTGAATCCAAGATCAAGGTTTTTCTTCCCCTAATTTAATTTCACTTCAACGGGTGTTGGATAATTTCATTAGTCCAATTGAGTATAAGGCAGATGATGCTAAATTACTTGTTTCTTGCTGTTTGAAAAATTGAATTTTTAGGATGTTTTGACGAGTATAAATGCTGATGTGTTTGATGAAATCGGACAATGGGTTTGTGAATCTTTTGATGAGATTTGTTCATGTAAAGGGCCCGTTGATCCATCAACTTCAAGCCTTCCATACCCTTTTGTTAATAATGGCGGTATAGTTAAAAAGCTCTTCACTGGTCTGGTTTTTACCAGTAAGTCCCTCTTTCATTTCTTTCTTTTATTGTCATCCACTTTTAAATGATTAGATATATAGATTGCTAAAGCCTCAAGTTCTGCTGATTGTAACATATTCTTTCTAAAATCTCTTGATTTGTTTTTGAAAAAGATCTTCTATCTCAATTTATCCAGCAAATTTGTGGCATTTTTCCCAGCGTTATTATCAGATCATTCCATTACTCTCCCACTTCCTCAAGTTAATATGCAATGTGCTGGTGGAAAAACTGATTAAAATTAACCATTTGATGCCTATTTGGTTCACAGTTGTTAATCACTATACTTTTGAAACTTGAATATTGACTTTTGATGTCAATGTTTGCAGAGAATATCGAAACAGTCGATGACATATTAACTTTTGCTGACCTTGGTTCAAACTTGAAATCTCGTGGATACCATGTCGCTAATATTTCCTCCTTGGATTTTTCTACCAAGAATGGCATTGGGGGTTGTCTAAGAGGGTTGCTGAGACAATTGCTTATGGTTGATGTAGAAGTAAGCAGGCAGAAGTCTATAATGATGTACATCATTGATTTAAACTACATTTTTATATGATGTTTATCTTTTACAATAACCTTCGCTCATGGTTTTGGTTCTAAGGCAGCTGAAATGTCCCTTCTAGCATCATGGTATAACGGCCACGGGAAGTATGAGAACCCTGTGGTAGTGATTATTGAGGATTTGGAGAGGTGCTCTGGGACTCTCTTATCAGATTTCATCAATATGTTGAGGTACTGTCATTTAATTGTTCAAAGCGTCTCATTTTAATTTCATTGCCGTATTAAAACGGCTTGCACAAAACTACTTCCAGATGGTGTATTTTATAATTTTAATTAATCGTAGCTGGGGTTAGATTGCTTATTTATGATAGATTGAAATGTGTATTGGTTTTGGAACAGTAGGCCATAAATCTAGGTGGGTGGAGGGGGTATATGTCATCTTATAGCTCATAGTAGGAACTTCTTGCATATAACATATTTAGTGGGCGTTTGGACATAAGAATTGAAAAATTCCAAAAAATAGTGAAATTTTTTTAAAAGTGAAAATGGTATTTGAAAATTAGAGTTGTGTTTGGACATGAATATAATTTTGGGTTGTTTTTGAATTTTGTGAGTGATCCGAGTGAAAATTTTGAAAAATAACTTTTTGGAGTTTTTCAAATTTTCGAAAAATTCCAGAATTCATCTTCAAGTGAAAATTGAAAATTTTATGGCCAAACACTGATTTCGAAAAAAAAGCGAAAGATATTCGAAAAAGGTGAAAAAATTCTTATGTCCAAACGGGCTCTTAATGTCCATGTTGTTTTTCAAAAGGTGCATTTAATATGCCAAAAGGTTCGTGCAATAAGTGTCCTAATTTAGAATGGAGTTTGGCAGCAGCGCTGACGAAGTTTGGGAGCAAAAATATGAGGCTGCAAGTCGCAGATATGCATAGCTTATATATAACCACAAAAATTTAGGAAAGAAGAATGAACTGTTGGCCTAGTTTAAGGCAGGAATTTTCCTGTTTAGGGATAAAGCTGATTTTGTTGTACCTGCTACAAGATATTTCTGATGATGCACATATTAACTACATCAATGCATGATTTCCGGCGGAGCTTTACCTCATTTCTTTTTCATTTTAGAGTTCAGTTACCAAATTATGCAGTTGGTATTATTACATGTTGTAACACTTCCGCATAGTTAGACTTGCCAATAATAATTTCTTTTATCAGTGAATGGGCTGTTAAGATTCCAATCATCTTAATAGCGGGTGTTGCAACAAGTGTTGATGCTCCCAGAAATTTGCTCAGTTCACGTGCACTTCAACATTTGTCTACATCGATATTCACCTTGAAATCACCTGCTGAAAGGATGGATGCCATTATTGAGGCTGTTCTGGTAAAAGATTGTGCTGGCTTTAGTGTTGGCCACAAGGTGGCGACTCTATTGAGGAACTATTTTTTAAAACAAGAAGGAACAGTCACTTCATTTGTTAGAGCCTTAAAGGTCTGTGACATATTTTTGTCTTTTTTTCTTGTACTTGTATAATAAGACTACTCCCATCACTTGTTTATTGGATCTGCTTTGATTAGATATCTATACGTACTCGTCCAGTCATCTACTTACAAGTGACTAAATTCTTTTTCCAGATGGCAATAGTCCAACAACTTTCCATTGAGCCTCTTAGCTTCATGCTCAAGTTTTCAGTTGATGACGGAGATAATAAGGTGAGAACTGTTTCATTAACTTTACATTTACAGATTTCTCTTTTTTGCTGTTTGGTTGGTGTCTGGGTCTAAATGAGGCATGGAATTTTGCCTTAAAGAGGTAAAGGAAAGCTACTGTTCTGTTAGCTGTTCAAACTGCAAGTACTTTGAACTTTATTGGATTTAATCCGTATATTTTCTTAGTTCTTAAGAGAGGCTTTGCCGTTTCTTGAGATTGAGTTGGTGAAACTTCCTAACCTCGTTGAAATTCTTCAGACTGTGGCCTTAATGTAACTTAACGACTGAGGTCTTATATATGATGCCAATTTAATGTTGGATGATAAAGAAGACATGTGATTGATGCTTTTGCTTGAATATGTTTCGTGGTGGTTTTACATTCACATTAGTAACCATGTGCAGATCAAGTTGCTTCAGCTGCATCCCTTGAAGTGGCAAAATCCTATAACTTTTTTCACCTATGATTTTTAACCATTTCAGAGGTCGTGCAGTGAGGAACTTGCTAAATTGCCAGAGGCATTGGTTAAGCATGCTTTCGATCTTCCATCGTACAGGACTTTTTCAGTACAACGGTTTGTGTCATGATTTCCCTTTTTCTTTTGTGATGGTTGCTAAGTGGAGCATATGTCAGGAGTATGTCTCTTAAATAGCCATATTCATCTATTAGCAGGAATAATCATGTAGAACCAAATGTTATGACTCTAGCCCATGGATTATCGGAACTGCAGAGAGTGCAGAAAGTATGGAGATCTCTCCTTATGGTAAGGTCTTTACTTTTTTTTTGTTCTTTAAGATTAATGTAATTCATGCCCATGGTACCTAAATCTGGTGAAGATATGATATGGCCAATCATCCTCTAACTTTTCATTAATGTTGTTAAGTTTCATGAATCCATATAGTTAGAATGTCTTCATCATTTGATTAATGAATTGTGGCTAAATAGTTGGTTCTAGGAACTGATTCATTTCTCTCCAACTTCCAGTATCATTGTTGAAGTGCTTCAGAAGGATATCATGCTACCCCACAGTTCCCCAGTTGACAATTTATCGAAATACTGTAGTTATGGAGTCGAAACCTTGTTTTCTAAGTTGAGTACTTCAAATAAACGGCTATAGCTTTTCTGGATTTGCTTTTGCTTCTATAATTTGTACTTTTTGCGGTTGCTACCAGAAGAAAGATCAAAGCTTGAGCCTGTATGCTACAAAACCAACCACCTTCTTAATATAGCATTATCTCTTTTCAGTTTGTGTTCTTTGGAAGTTGAGATTATTTAGAAGTTCCAAGGTTTGAAAGCTTATTATTAAGTAAATCTCTTTGTTGTGTCCTGATTGTTTCTATTTGCTGCCTGAATATCATGAACATGCTCTAGTGTGGCTATTGAATGAAAATCTAGTTGTTTGTGCAAACCTTGGAAAGGAGTTCTATTTCATAGCTAAATTGTTATTTTAGTGCTTGCATGAAGCTGGAAGATATCATAGAGTTGCACTGATGGACTTGTATTGGGAGGCATTGGATCCTGGCTTGTACAACTCCAGGTCATCTGATAATAACCTTGAGAGTGCAAAATGCATGAGCTTGTTGTCAAATAATCATCATCATTTCAGACAGCAAAAGGCTGATTTTACAAATCAGGTCATCCGCAAAATGAGGTAGGTATGCCATAGCTTATTTCCAACATTTAGCATTAACATGTTGTTTCTTCACTGGGAAAAGAAACAAAGAAAACCCTCACAGATGGGATTTCATCTGGCGACAAGAATGCACTTGATGTTTATGCATCCACCTATTATAGTAATTTCCTTTTATGTATTGCTGTAAGGAGACGACTACTGCATTCAAAATTAGATTCTTCAGAAGATTGTGTAACAGGAAAAGTAAAAAGGTTCTGTATTTGTTGTGAAGCAAAACATTTGAGAATCTAGTAATTGTGGATGTGAACTATCCCACAGTAGCTAACTTTGAACTGATAAAAGGTTCCTGTAAATCATTTTCTGCATCCTGCCTCTCTCTCCAACTCATCTGTTTGATACTTGAATTTTCATGCCAGGGACTTAACAGCTGCAAAGTTATCTCAGTTGCTTAAGAGTTGGGAGAGGCTCACTGATGGGACAACGGAGGTATTAACTAGCTCATTTTAAGCTGACACCCTCATTTTACGTGAACAAGGCACTTGTGGATTACATATGGCGTTCATGTTTCTAGAATAAAGGCGGAGAATGTAATTAAATATTAGATATCAGTATTACAGAACAAGGAAACTAAATTACCCAACACAAAGGATCAAAGAATACTCAACACAGATGCTAATCCCAAATATATTCTTCAGTCAGAAAATTTATGAAGAAAAGCAGAGATATAAAGTTTGAAGTTGAAGGAAAAGTTTCATAGCTTGTAAAAGTCTTCTCCAGGAGCTTCCTAGACCCCGCAATTGCCTTCATGATCTTTTTCTTTTCTTATTCTTTTCATAAGTTATTTGAGAACCCCTTGGAGAGTGCATTTTGCGTAGAAAAACTCCAGGACATATGCTATCTAAGATACAAGAGAGAAAATCAAAGAAAGATAGGAGATGGGAGGGAGCCCGTGAGATGCTTTAAGATACAGAAAGAATAAAGAAAATCTGAATCATGCATTCTAATTGTCCTTTTGATAGTTCTACTATCCTTATGCTGTCTGAGTATACTTAAGTTTAATAATAGAGTACAGCAAATCGTTTTGAATATTTTTTGCCTATCAAAAGAATAATCCCTAAATCTATTTCTTTCTTAAATTCATCTCTTCATCCTAAAACTGTCAAAAAGCCTATGGTCTGGCTGTGTTTATTCATTAGACCACGGGAGAAGGTCCTTATCATTTAGGATGATGAAATGTTGTAGCACAGGGTAAATGCATAGTTGCCCTTTTTCAATCTTTATATGAATCTCTGAATGGATATATTCTTTGCGTCAATCTAACTTCTAAGGTGTATTTGTTCTGCTTAGAACTGCGAATAGCATATCTTTTTTACTGCTGTCATAAATAGGGTGAGGATCTTTGGGAGAGTGGTACTGCAATTATCATCTACTTGGGTAAAATAATTCAATTAAGCAGAACTTTTGAATCAATTTTTGCCTGAGTGTGCTTTGAATGTAGCTATATTTGGTGTATGGCAGTTGGAGTCCATAGTTGTCTACAGCTAATAGACTTGTAAATGGATTAGCAATCTGCGCTGTCTTATGCTTATGCATGTTTAGGAATTTAGGACATCTACCCTGAGCTATTATAACTTTCTTCCAAGAATTGGATTCTTTTCGTGCATTATAGTGCCGTCTTAATATTAGCATATTGTCATGTGCCTATCTATCATTATTGTGTATGATTATTACTTTATTAGTAGGTTTTACGACATGGTGGTCATTTTTTTAATTATTTTCGTGAATGTGCTGCGAAAGAACCATCTCAGATTATTTAGGCTACGGACCACTACCCAAATACTTTTTAGCTCCTTTGCAGTCTTTCTTGAGATTCTTTGGACTGAAATCCTCCTTAAAAATGGTGTTAGGGACTATTATATTTATAGTAGTTATTGCCTTCAGTCCCAGTTGCTGATGAGCCAGCAATAAAGCATTTGAGTTTCTCTGTGTACCAGACTACCACAAAGAAACTTCCCAATCACATCAATCTTTAACATCATTTTCTTAAGGTGTATGATCCCCTTTAGAATAGTTATAAATTCATGAGAGATTCTAGATGGACCCGGGTTCTTCATGTCCCATGTAGAGATCTCTATATAGAGTTACCCGGTGCCTGTGCTAGTGGGAGGTAGCAAGTATCTTGTGGAATTAGTCGAGGTGCGCACAAGCTGGTACGGACACCGTCACACCACTGTTATCAAAAAAATGATTTCTATATTAACAATTAATAAAATTTAGATAACTGGGTATACATTATGCAGTGCATAGATAAGGAGTATGACAGGTATATTTTTCTTCGTATGATAAGAAGAGCCTTGAGCCGAGGGTCTATCGGAAACCACCTCTCTATCTTCATAAGGTAGGGGTAAGGTGTGCGTACACTCTACCCTCCCCAGACCCACTTGTGGGAGTACACTGGTGTTGTTGTTGTTGATGATGATAAGAAGGTAACACAGACAATGAATAGTATTATAATGTGACAGCAGAAGTCCAGTGCACGTAGATACTTTATAGAGGTGCTTGCTTAGCCTGCTCTTTAGTTGAAGAGAAAAGAAAGAAAGAATTATCCTTGTTTAAAATGTCAATCCAGCTTCCCTGCATCATTGGCCCTCGGGGATTTCTCGGTTATCAAAAGAAAAAAAGTGAATCCTTCTTTAACATCAACTGCTCTTACTTTTTCGATATTCCAACATCATACTGTTTGAATGAGATTTTCCCAACAGTACGTTGGTTATTTAATTTGCTCGTCTGGTAGGGAAGGCAACTAGGCAGCTCGTCCAGGGTGGAAGTTTATTCAGATTGACTTATTTGTTTGATTTACACGTTTGGATTTCTCAGCAGTTAAATCTTACCATCATTATTCTAATCCTTGCTACAAGCTGATTTTTGTGTTCTGCCATGCTTAGTCTTATTCTGTAATGTTCTGGTCATTGCTTCAGGTTCATGAGAAGATTAAGGAACTGCAGTTTCAAGTGGTATCAGAGGATGACAAAAGTCGCAGAGCAGAATTAACAGATATATCGAAGTATGTTGTAAATTCATAATACTGTGTATTCTATCCTCATGCAACGTAGTTGGACTAATGAACTCAACAGTCATTTATTTATAAGATTTTGCATCCAGCATATTTGTTGTCCTTAGGCAACATGTGTGAGAAGGCACGGGAGAAAATATACTATTGATAAATTATTTTACTACAATACAAGGAGCCCTATTTATATCTATATTCTACACAACATATACTACTCCTATTCCGATGTGGGACTAAGTCTCCTATATACATTAATTCTTTAACACTTCCCCTCAAGCCGGTGCATATAAGTCATGTACCGAGATTGATACAAATATAACTAATACGAGGACCAGTGAGAGACTTGGTGAAAATATTTGCAAGCTAATCATTTGACTTTACAAACTTCGTAACAATATCTACCGAGAGTATCTTTTCTCTAACGAAGTGACAATCAATCTCAATGTTTAGTTCTATCATGGAACACCAGATTTGATGCAATATGAAGGGCAACTTGATTATCACACACAAGTTCCATCTGATTGATTTCTCCAATGTTCAATTCTTTGAGCAATTGTTTGATCCAAACTAGCTCACACGTTGCAATAGTCGTTGCTTGATATTCTGCTTCTGTACTAAATCGAGCAACCACATTCTGTTTTTTTGCTCTTCTAGGACACCAAACTACCTCCTACTAAAATACAATATCCGGACATAGAACGTCTATCAGAAGGTGATCTTGCCCAATCAGCATATGTGATCCAACTATCTACTCATGGCCTCGATACTCAAACAACAGTCTTGTGCCTGGGGCTGATTTTATATACCGAAGAATTCAAACAACTGCATCCTAATGACTATCACAGGGAGAGTCCATAAACTGTCTTACAACACTCACGGGACAGGAAATGTCAGGTTTAGTCACTTTGAGGCAATTCAACTTACCAACGAGTTTCCTATATCTTTTGGAGCAGAATGCCGATAAAACACAGAGTGACCAGCTTCACTACGAGTCATGCAAAACTGTTGAACAACTATGCTAAACTTACCATACCTAGCTCGAGGGGCTCCAATCCACTTCTTCTTCAACTTAAATTTGAGTCATAAAATAATTATAACATATAGCTAATTCATATCTTTAGCCTTGAGCTCTTCATCCCAATTAGCAACTTCTTTATTTGCACTTGATGTCCAATGACCTTGTTCTACAACTCTTTAGCTTGAGATCTTTTTAATGGCCTTCTTGGAGATTCCAAAACTTCATCCTTTTCCTTGAATAGAGTTAAAGTTCCTAGGATGCTACTTCCCGACCAATTTGTAGACCCAAACTTAGTACACGGCACAGATACTTCGATACTCTTGGAAGATGTGATCTTAATGATTATTATACTTATAAAATTAACTAACTTCATCAATTTAATATAAAATTAACTATGTTATGACTTGTGTAACAGGAGGCATATTAATCGACGTAGTCTACATGCATGCACATCAAGTGAAAAAGCTATGACTTTGGCAACTAACTTGATAAGGTATGGGCACCACAAACCTATATCCTCTACCAGTTGTTTCAGTGCAGTGCTTGATAATGTGAATAGTGGTGTTGGATATACTGTTTATCTTCTTGCTTTTCTGTCCTTTGAAGAGAAGTTTGTTGTTATCTAACATCATTAAGCAGAATGTGATCTTTAGCCAGCAGAAAACTTAGAATCTGTTAAAGGTTCGCCTATTTTTGTTTATATAATATTTGGCCTAGAATGTAGGCGTTATAAAGAAGCATCAATAATCTTATGGATCATCGAAGCAGCATAGGAAAAGGTGCTAGTGTAATGTCAGGCATGCAAAATACATAGACACTCTAAATTTGGAATTTAAGGTACATTAGAAAAGACATTACATGTGTATTCTTATAAATGTGCGATTTGTGGGAAGAGGAGCCCGTGGAACGGTGAAATTAAGGAGCATACTCCGTCATTTCATAGTTTTAAAATAGTTTAAAAGTGAAAAAGAAAACTACGTCTAAATCCAAGCTGATAATCTTTCTTCCCGATTTAGGAATCGTTAAAATGGTAAAATAAAAGAGATTGGAAACTTGTTTGATGACCTTTGTTTGGTATAAATGACTGAATATTATGTTTCAAAAAAAAAATCTATCAACTAGACTTCAATCTCAAGTCCACTTGTGTTGCCTATATCAATCTACTTTATCCATTCCAGATGTTTATTATATTAATTTCTACTAGAAGAGAAGATGCATAGAATTTGGAAGTTGTGTCGCATTGTGTCTAGTAAAGTGAAAGGACTGTCTAGAGCTTAAAAGATAAATAAAAAGACAAAAGAGAGAATGATTGGACATGTCATGTTAGTGTCTGCTTATTCTTGTTAATCCTTGATCTCTTGTCAGAAACTCAGCTCCAGTAGTCACTTGATCCCTAATGAGTAATGACTTTTGTAATGTCCTTCAGTATTGTTATAACCGTTTAGCATCTATTGCAGAAAATGTGCAAGTTCCTTGCCAGAATGGTGCTTCTTGATCTAAGTTTCAGAGTTTTTATATCTCGTATGTGCACACAATTCTTCCGAGGAAATTTACTTTTCTAAACATGCTAATCAATGTTGTACTTCTGAGCACTCAAACCTGTGAAGAAAATGAAGAACTTAATAAGTGATGAGGAAAAAAAAACTTAAGAAGTGATGATCATCATGTACCTTTAAGATGCTCTTCATGTTTGATTGGCCTTTGACTGTATTTTTAAGGTTTATGGCTCAAAGAAAGAGTTACTGAACATATGACTTCATAATGAAGTGAAATTAATTTTGGTATGATCGTTCCTTTTCAATAAATAAATTTAGTTACAGCCAGTTCACAACACGTAAATAAGGGAAATGGTAGTGGAGACCAGCTTTCGCGGGCTACTGCAAAAAAAAAAAAATCTAATAGGGTTAAACCAATTTCGGGTTTTGTATCAAACAGCTTTTTGCCTTTAGCTTTTATTGGTGGAGTAGCATTAGGGCTTGCTAATCCTACACTTGGTTGTCTTGCTGATAGATACTATCTATCCAAATTAGCACCTTTGGCATATTAATAATATCAGTGATGAAGTAGGTGCTGCTGCTGAAGCTTCGCCTGTTGGGCTTTCTGGTCTTGTATGAACTCCAATTCTTCTCTTCCATTGTAGTTTTTGTTTCTATTTTGTTCTTCACTCCTCAATTTTCCAATATTATTTTGCTGCTAAAGCTTCAACCTCAAGAATTTGTCACAGGGTTGGCTATACTTAGCTGTATGCCCACAACACTATCTAGTTGAGTGGCACTAACTCGGCTAGCAGGAGGAAGTGCTGCTCTTGCTCTTTCGATGACTTTAACATGAAACCTTCTAAGAATTCTGATTGTACCTTTTTCAGTCTCCAAGCTCATAGCTGTCGGGGTTTGGTGTGTCTATCCAAGCTGAGCAGTTATTCAGAAGTCTTGTTCTCACACTTCTAGTTCCTGGTATCATAGGGAAGGCTATACGAAATGTTTCAAGGGTGTTGCTGAGTTTTCCTATAAAACATGTTTTGTCGATGCTGAGTTTTGTCCTCCTAAGACCCCATTTATACAAGAGCAGATCAAGGTCACTGCTTTTATTGGTTAAGCCAACAGTTCTTCTTCTGGTTGTTTTATTAAGAGTGCTTCTGCATCTCATCCTCTTTGCTTTTAGTGCTCCGGCAGTACCATGACTCTCCACTATTTCAGGGGGTAGTAAATCATCTTTTTCAAAGATGCAAAATATTAGTGCCCTTTTACTTGTTGCAACTTGCAAGCCAGAAAACTCTGCCTGTAATGGTAGCAGTAGTGGAACAGCTATAGCTTGGCAGTGCTATCGCTGCATCTGGTTTATTGGTTCTTCCATGTGTGGCGGCACATTTGAACCAGATCATCATGGACTCTTTTGGTGAGATTTTGACTTCAAAAAGAGCGTGCTTTGGATAATTTGAAGACTGCTTAAAATCATCTGAAGGTCCCAGATGGTGGGTGCTATACATTGAAATGTTTTGCTGTTTTCAATAAGGAACAATGCACATGTCAGCCCATTATTGAAGGCTAGAAGTTCTAATAGTGAGGTTTGGTGGTTTTAAAGAGTGTGGAAGCATTGGACAACAAGGGAATCGAGAAAAGGACAGCATCTGGTGGTCCTCTTTTTGTGCTTGCAACGATTAACAAAACATAGTAGTACTAGTAGTAGTCATATATTTATGCATCTATCAAAATTAGTTCTTGGTTTGTCTACAGTTGAGTCAATAAAAGGAGGAACAACATAAACATTAGACTATTAGTAGTATTAGGCTGCTTCATTTCACTTCCATGCTTGGCTGAGGTGTTTATTCTGCTCTCTGAAGGTGTGCTCAATCATGGGGTCGCCTAGCTGTCGGAGCAGGTGTGTGAATCCACAATACATGGGTATCTTGAGTCCATGGAAAAGGGCCAGCAGTTATGTCAGAATATTTGTAGCATTGTGGGGTTGGGGGGGGGGGAGGGAGGATGTCCAGAGTAGCCCAGGATGCAGACCCCTTTATTGCTTTGGAATACGTTCCCTGTGCCTCCTTTCCCAGGGTTCCCTTTTGAGGCCCCGTTAATGTTAGTTAATATATCTGGGTTTTAGGTGGATCTCATCTTAGATATATTATTTTTTTAAGGTGCATACTGTTGTGTGTAAGGACAAGTACCGTGGTTCTTGAAACATCAAATTCTTTTGAATTTTTTTTGTTTTATAAAAAGTTCTTCACCACTTCTTACCTTTTATCATGATCTGCTTATGGAAACAGGGAGAATATGCATCCCATTGAGTGTGTCCCATTTCATGAACTTGTTTGCTTCAGGGATGTTGACAAACTCCAATCAGTTAAGTTTCCTCGGCTTGGTTTGAAGATATGAGCATTAATACTTTTTAAAGTTGGGGGCTACTTTTTTTAACACACGAATGCAGAGACATCTGTGTTTCCTTCAGAGGTTTTGGTAGTTGTTAAAATGTTGGTGGTGCTTCATCCACCTAAATCCCTTCTTCTATCATGCACAAGGATTATCTAGTGAATGTAATTGTTATAACTGTCTGAAGGTGAACACTGTTCTTTCACCATTTAAAGCTTGTCACTAATTACATTGTACACATTATCTTAATTGCAGCCAAATTTCAGGATGGCCTTTGTATTGTGTCCTTATTCTAGCAGAATATAGATAGTTCAATTTTGGATACTATGAGAAATTATAGAAGTCGTCACTCTCTCACTGCTCTCTTCGTGAACAAAATTATTTGTTAGAAGAAAAAAGAAGAAATGATATAACTCATGCTGTTGGTACTCACTTTATGCATATTCACTTTGCACTTTTTTCTTCCCTCAGTGGTTGCGGACAAGAAAACAAGGTGTATTAAGATATAATCCAAGTGCAATGTTCATGTGAAATATTAAATTGCTTATAGTTGCCCCCAGTTTGGATTTTATCGCTCAGCTATTCATGTTTGAGTTGACAACAAATTTATTTTGCTGTAATTCTTCTGTTGGCTGTGGTTTGATGTTCATTTAGTTCCAAATGGTTGTGTCAACAGACTTAATTCTGTGTCATTTGCAAGTTCGAAGAAATTGTTATTGTGCTTTGCTTTACTATTTTGGTCTTGCATTTTGATTGTATAAATGACTTTTAGCTGTATTTTAACATCAACAGTACTATTGAGAAACTGTGAAATGATTTCTTAGTCTTACCAATATTTTATGCTTCTACGCAGGCTTTGGTTGGTGATCCCAGAAGAAGAGTTCAAGTTGATCTCTTGGATTTCCACAAAATTCTCAAGTGTGGATGCTGCAGCAAGAGTGTGGGTACACTAGTACCATCTATGCATGACACCTCAATAATGTAAGCTACATGCGCTCCTCCATCTATTGTTACAATGATGATAGCAGTTTTTACTTGTGGTATGTTGCCTCATTTAGGTTAGATGGTATTTCCAAATAGGAAGCAGGCTAGCTTATAATTTTATGTTCCATTGAAGTGCCGTCATTGTACGTGGGCTGATGAACTGTGCTACTTAGTTGAACCTTTTGTTGTTCTTTTACACTAATATATTATGCTCTTATACCCATGAAAGACATGCTATGGAGTTTTCTGGCCTTTTGATCAGAAGGCATCTCTTGTGCTACTCCTTTACTGTGTATGCATCATGTGGATTTTTATTTCTGATTATGCATAAAATGGGTTTTTAGTTGTTAGGAAATTTTGGCATCCATTTGAGGTTCACATGATTTCATTTTTCATATCATTACTTTTTACTAAAATGATGTTCATCACACCATATTGTTGTGCCAACCCAGTTGGTGGTTTTTTGGATGGAAAGGATTTTCATTAATAAACTGAAGGGAAAATGTAATTTTATAATTTCGCCACATTCAAATGTTCCATTAGTAAATTTTATGCTTTCTATAGAAATTATTCTCGCTGCAGTGCTTAATTTCACATGACATTAGGCTGAAGATTACTCCGATATCATATACAGGCAACTTAATTTGTAAACTTTAGATTGCATATTTATTCAGGTAAGAAACTGCTATCATATAGTTTTCTACCAACTTTGTAGTGATATGAATGTTATGCATTTATGTGGATTAGCTGGAGAGCTGAAGTGTTTTGAATCTGCTTTCATAGGTATACTCTGGCGCAGGAGCATGGTGATCTCATCAATCTTCATGACTGGTTTCAATCTTTTAAAGCAATTATTTCTAGCTCAGGAAAGAAAGGATTGAAACAGTTGGCTTCACCAAAGAAAAGAAAGGACTCCAGCAGTTCCCAAAACAATTCTGATGCATTGAGCCAGTATCCTTTGTCTAGCTATAATTACAGCATTTCTTTGCTTTAAAACAGGTGACACATTAATCTGGAAGTACACAGTTCTCTTGCTGTCTACTAAGCATTTGTGTTTACATCATCACTCTCTGTGCATTTATCATAACTTATAGGCCAAACCCATATACAACCCACTCAACTTGGCTCCATTTTTCATTTTGGCACTCTATCTCAACCTTGTTCCATTTTGGCCCTCCAACTCTATTTCTTATGTTTCATTTTAACACGAAAGCTGAAACCAGTGCAAAAAAATATAGCGCGTGTGTATACACAAATCTGAGGTGTAATAAATATCCAATTAAATGTTGCCACCTGATTTTTTCATTCTTTATTTCATATAAGCTTGAAGTTTGAAGTGAATCTATGTCTCAAAGAAAATTATTTTTTCATAATGGAATGAATATTTATTCTTGTGGATTTTAAGTTGAACTGAAAGTATCATGGACACCAAGAAATCCGGGTCGGGTATTTTAGTATTGACCCGTTTGACAAGGATGAGCAACATTTAATTGGATATTTATTACACCTCAGATTTGTGTATACACACGCGCTATATTTATTTGCACTGGTTTCAGTTTTTGTGTTAAAATGAAACATAAGAAATAGAGTTGGAGGGCTAAAATGGAACAAGGTTGAGATAGAGTGCCAAAATGAAAAATGGAGCCAAGTTGAATGGGCTGTATATGAGTTTGGCCTAACTTATATGGTGTCATTACTTATTCTGAACTTGTATGCCACTTAATATTCCCTTTTTATGATGAGAGCTTCATCTTCCTTTCTCCTGAATTCTAGTAATACTCGTCTTCTGTTCAAAGTAAGTCTGGATAAATTCTATGAAGTTTCTTGTTTGCCTGTGTATATGTATAGTATCACAAATCAATTGATTAGGTGTTGTCTCCTCCCAGATGGGCTCATCCAGGAACCTCTCGTAGTTTTCAGGGATCGCAAAAATTTCTCGTTCTGCATCTTATAGGCTTCTTTCTTAAACAATAGCATTTTAAGTAGATCAAAACGTTAAGTTTGATTTGTATTACTAGCAGAAAGAGGGAGAAATTGCATTAGTGTTGAAGTTTTGAATTGTATTGTTTGTTTGATATGTAATACATCAGTTACTAGATCAAATGTGATTACTTGATGAAAAACTTGATCAAATAATGGGATGCGCGCAAATAGATCTTTACAAAGCTCGGAAAAAATAGAAATCAAAAGAATAGAAGAATTCAAATGACAAAGTTCGAATTTCCCTTTGATGACTTGTCACAGATAGTCTTTCATAACGTGTATGTTATTGTGGTCGTGGATGGACTTAAAACATGGTAACCCAATGGAACCATTTTAAATCCTTGACTTAATGCTGTACAGAGCAAGGTTTTGCAGGGCTGTCATGGAGCTGCAGATTACAGGATTGCTTCGCATGCCAAGCAAACGACGCCCTGATTATGTGCAAAGAGTGGCGTTTGGAGTGTAAAAGTGTGATGCTACATTATGTGGATGAGGTTTTTTAATTTACTCTTAGATGTCTTCTGCATCTCCTATTTATACAAACCAGTAATCCTGTTAAGCCAGAGAATTTTGTTCACCCTCTTAAAAGAATGGCATGACATTTTAGTCAACCAACCCTTTCTGAAAGTGTTTTTTTTAAGTGGTGTACAACTTTTTCAAAGTAGTGCATTGGTATGTCTGAAAAGATTATCTTTTGCCGCAAGGGCACTGGTTCAAGGGCAGGAAAGTCTCCCGTTCAATGCCCACCCTTCCTTAATAGCCTTGATTGATAAACAAATACTCTCTGTTCTGTCTTCTGTAAAGAAGGTGATGGACGGAGTAGAAAACACTTGCAACTCTTTACTTCAAAAGTTCTCTGCTGTCATGAGTAAAGAAGTATCATCATGTCTTGCATCTTATGCGGGTGATCATTGGTGGCGGCGGGGGTGGTGGCTTCATCGGAGGCAGTGCTGCAGCAGCAGCTGCTCCTTCTGGTGGTGCAGCAGCTGCAGAAGCACCTGCAGCTGAGGAGAAGAAAGAAGAGAGTGATGATGACTTGGGATTCTCACTCTTTGACTAGATTGGCATTATATAGTAGTACAATTTTCAATAGCTCTGCATCTTTTGTCATTGTCACTATGTTGGCCCTAGATTTTTGCTGTTTAGGTATCTAATGACATTGTGTTCTATGGTTCTTTGACTTAAAGCTGAGTCGCTTATCTTTTCATTTCCTTGCGGCTTAATACCTCACCGGGACTTGGTACTTTGGCAAGTTAGCTGAATGTCTGGTGTTGAACTCTAAATAGACTCTTAAGACTCAGAACACTACTAGAATGCTGACTAACTAGAAAAGCTAGGCATATTTATTCTCTAAATCTGACTAAAATCGTATTTGGCTGATGAAGAATAGGACAGATTGGTCTTACTTGGGACTACATATACCAAGATCCGCTTTTATTATATGGACAAATGTATACTTTTATAAGTTTGTAGAATTAAGCTTCTGATTTTAATGAAATAGATATTTTACTCAACTGTAACAAGAAACAAACTTCTTTTAAATTATGCAATTTAGAGACATAATACCAGAATGTTCTTAGCTGAATTAGTGCAGTGGTAGCTTGGTTCTGATTGGGGAGTTATCAATTATATATGGTGTAACAACTAGATAATCTGAACCACAACCGTGCATTGGGAATACTATAGTGAACATTAAATTATTTCAAAAGGAGAATTCATCTCCCTCTACTTGACATACCCCACAATTGCTCCTTAATCATAAATAGATTCTTCAGCTAGAAAAACTTTATAATGAAGGGTGTGTTTGGTACGAAGTAAAATGTTTTCCTAGACAATCATAAATTGTTCCTTATTTTTTGGTGTTTGGTATACTATAGAGTGAGGTGGAGGGAGCAGGGTGGGGTGGGGGGGGAGAGAATGAGCGTAGAATTTCCATTTATGGAATTTATTTTTTCATACACCCCATTATGAAAGTCCTGATTTTTAAGAAATTTATTTTCATAGAGAATGTTTTTTTTAACTCATCAAACATGAGAAAATATTTTTTTGACCAATCAAATAGAAGAAAATTAGAATTTATGTTTTCTTTCCTACCAAACACACCCGAAATCTGTAATATTACTTAAAGCAAGTTGTTAAAGATTTTCATAAAACTCCAAAAAAGCAATCTGTTTGCTTTTTCTTTACTCTTCTTTAGCTATTCTTCCTTCTCATCAAGGAACTTAAGAATATCCTTGTCACTTCCTAGTTCTGTCCAAAGGACTCAAAATATCAATGGATTTGCAAATATTTATCTATCCAGAAATCATGTTGCTTCTTTGTTTAGCATTACAAACCAAACTCTGATAATCCCCGTCTATGCTGGGTAATTTCATGTGTACAATTGTTGCTTTTGCTGGGTTTTTCATATCTATTTTCCTTAATTTTTCTGTTCCCTTAAATCAGCTCTAAGGCCATCTCCAACCCTTGCCTCCATTTTCTCCTCCAAAATGGAGTAAAGTTACTCCAACCATTACTCCATTTTTTACTCCAAAAAAGAATATTTCATTTTATATTCTTCTCACTCTTCAATATTATATTATTATCTTTTATTTAAATTTTATTTTCTTATTTCTATTAAAGAAATTCTCTCTCTCTCTCTCTCTCTCTCTCTCTATATATATATATATATATATATATATATATATATATATATATATATATATATATATATATATATATATATATTTTTTTTTTTTACATATTCATCACATATAATTTAATATAAAATTATTTTATACCATAAATTTTTAAATAATATAATTTGTGAGCAAATATTATAGATTATATATATTAACGGATAATTCAAATAAAAGTAAAATCATTAAGATACAGTATAATTAAATACATATTACATTATGCTAAATTTAGATTAAATATTGCATAAATATTCAACCTCCACCTCTAGTAAAATCGATGTGGATTCTATTATTGATCCGACTCGTCGTGAATTTTTGTGATAAGAACAACAACGAATAATGTATAAAAGAAGTTAACAATTTTCACAGTCACAACCACAACAATACTCGACCCCATTCACTCAATACTATAATGATTTTGGTGTATCTGGAAACGACATAGGTCCCTACTAAGTTATTATGCTATTTACCGTAGTTTCAATTTTTATGTATTTTAATTTAATATATTTTCAATTTTCACGTATTTCCAATTTTAATGTATTTTCAATTTTCACTTTTCAATTTTAGCAACATCTAATATTTTATATTCGCACCTTTCAATTTTAGCAACATCTAATATTTTATATTTGCACCATTCATTTTTTGAGATTATTATATATTTTTTGTATAATTATAACTTATAATAAAATTAACTTACAGTTTTACATAAAAATAATAAATGCACGAAAATTAATTTATCAAAATTATACGCCAAAGTTAAGATGTAAAATTAATATTATAAAGATATTACATAAACATAATTAGGTATATATAAAGAGATAAATTAAAAGAGTTAAATAATAAAAATAATAATAAAGTAATGATGAATAGTAATGGATGAGATGAATAGTGTCACCCCAAATTTGGAGTAACACTATTCATCCCCATTTTTGGGGCAAAAATGGGGGAGCATTGGAGTCATATTTTGGCAAAAAAGGACTGCATTTTGGAAAAATGGGGAGGGTTGGAGATGCCCTAAGTGAATGCTTTTCGAGCTTTTCGGTGGTATACACTTTCTGCCGGCGTTCTGAAAATTTAGATTCTTTATTTTTCTTTGTGTTTTCCAAAATATTTAGTACTATGGATGTTCATGTGTTGGTTTGACGTGGTTTGAAAGATTTTGGTTTGATATTTTGATTTTCGATTTTAAAAACATTACACTAATACCATACTGAAATAAATTCGGTATGATTTTATTTTTCATTTTTGGTTTTGATTTCAGTTTGTACGGTTATATATTTTCGGTATTGCTCTTTAAAATTATATTCTATCAACTAAATTTAGATATAGTTAAAACTTATAAGCATGATTCACGAAATAGATCTTTCAAACTCAAGAAAAAAGAATAAATTAAAATAAAATATTAACTCATTTTAAAACAAGAGCCTCGTTCTTTGCTGGAAAAGAAAAGCAATGAAAAGCAGCCACCATATTATTTGAAGTCAAATGCCAAGAAGTTATTTTGATCAATTCTTTGAATGAATAGATGTGTATGAAATAATCATCTATTAACAGTTACAGATATTGAATTTACAACAATAAACTACAAAGAGTTATTATTCGTGTGTAAAAAATGTCATTTAAAGTTACAGGAAATATGACCCTTGTAAATGAAATTACTTTTTCGTTTTAATAAATCACTTATAAGCAAATTACAATGTGAGCTAATTATTTTGATGAAAGTTAAAATGAAAAAGGAAAACAAAATTTTGAACTCTAGAGTATTGAGTGAGAGCAAGCACCACAGGGGGCGAGTGGCACTGAAATCTTAAAAAAATGAAGTGTGGTAATTGAGAACTTATGGTAAAAAGTGTTGGCCATATAATAATATAATCATCACTCTATGGTATGGGACTCTTTACTCTCTTTTGAGGTAATTAATTATTTTAATTATTACTCTTACATAAAAGATCATTATCTTGGGGCTTTGACCAGAAAAAAGACAAAAGCAAAGCAAGTGGGTGGCGTCCTATTATGGACCATAGTTCCATTTGGGTTTAGGGAGTAAATTTTGGGCGCCCTATTTGGTCGGTTATTTTTAACTTGTAATCTTGTATTTGCACCCATTTTTTTTGTTAAAAGTATTTTAAAAAAGACGATTTTACCCTTCTTTAATAAAAGACTATTGACAAAAATTAGGACAAAATTTTAGCATGTTTGTAGATGAAATCTTAACAAATGAACTAAATAACTTCAGCATGCATTAGCAAAAACTCATTAGAAAACTACATACTGCAAGACAAAAACTTAAGCATGTTTAGTTTAAAATTTTAGCAAATGAACTAAAAAACTTCAGCTTGTTTAGACTGAAATTTCGGATAAAACTCATGACAAAATTATAGACTGCAGGACAAAACTTTAGCATGTTTTGGTATGAACTTTTAAAAAATGAACTGAATAACTTCAGCATGCATTAGTAAAAACTCATTAGAAAACATACTGCTCGACAAAAACTTAAGCATGTTTAGTCTGAAGTTTTAGCAAATGAACTAAAAAATTTCAGCATGTTTAGGCTGAAGTTTCGGATAAAACTCATGACAAAATTGTAGATTGCAGGATAAATAATTTTAGCATGCATTAGCATGAAGTTTTAGCAAACAATTTCATGCTACATTAGCATGAAGTTTTAGCTTGTATTCGATTAAAACTTCAGACTTAAGCATGAAACAACTTTTTTCTATATCCTTCACGCATTAAATTTGAAGTTTTGAAAATTTTTTGAAGATCCATAAGTGAAAACTTCATGCTATATCTGTCAAACAACTTCATGCAAGTGTGATTTTGAAGATGAATTTGGTTCAAGTTTCTGGTTTTTTGATAAAGCTGCTGAGAGAAGAGGAGGAGATCTTTTTTCATGAATGAGGTTGCAGATCAAGCGATTAATGCATGATGTAAGTTTTATATCTTTTGTCAGGGGTATAATTGTCATATTATTACAGACCTTTTTGTCAGCTAACTACCAAATCAATAATTTTTAAAAATAGGGTACAAGTTAAAAAGTAGCACAAATATAAGGTACGGGTGCAAATCCCCGAAAATCTTCACTTGCAATATTTTTGGCCAAATTTATTAAATACTTGATGTATCCTTTATTACAATTTTATCATTTAATTATAGTCAATTCTTTCCCAAGTTTTAATAGAAATGGATATGGTGTTTAACCCAATCTAAAAGTTAGTTCAAGTGATGATGAGTTTAATATCTTATGAGGATGATATAACATAGTTATACGTTTAATTGATATGTAACACGTCATACATAAAAGCTCGACATATGAAGCATAGTAACGTAATATAAAATGAATCAAAATTGAATAGCATGAAGTACTTGGCTTGAATAACATATTAAGAAAATGGTTCTGAATTGAACTCTAAAAACTAGTGCATGTAGAAAAATTATTCAATATCATATAAAAAACTACTCACTATACAAATTCTAATAGAGCCACAGTTAATTAAAATATATTTTACATATTAATTTATGATACATGTAAGCTACTCGCCGTACAAACTCTAATAGAGCCATAGTTAATTACATATTTTATATATGAATTATGATACATATAAATTTTTTAAAAAGTAATATTGTTCACTTATTTTATTTGATATAAGTTTATGCAATTAATTGTAAAAATGTAAAATATGAAAAATTCTGGAATATCACAACTTATAATAAAAACTATTTTTTTTAAAAAAATTCAATAATACTCCTCGGAAAGTCAAACATTAGCAACTCAATTAATAGCCTGTTTGGCTAAGCTTTTTTTTTGGGTCAAAAGTACTTTTTTTGGCCAAAAGTATTTTTTTCCAAAAAAAAGAGGTGTTTGGCCAAGCTTTAGAAGGAAAAAAAAGTGATTTGAGGAGAAACAAAAATAGTTTTTGAGAAGCAGAAAAAAGTAAATTCTCTCCAAAAATACTTTTAAAGCACTTTTGAGAAATGGATTTTTTCCTTCCTATACAATATTTGAAACTTATTTACCAAAATTATCCTAGTTTTGTATATTACCCACCATAAATAATGATTATTTACAAATTATATACAATCTATTATTAGTGCCTTAAATTAGAGGATTCAGTTATATTCTTTTCCTTTTTCTCTTCTTTCCTCTTTCCCATTTACTCACGCCTCTCTCATCGGTTTTTCTTTCATTCTTTATCACTCTCTCTCTCAATAAAATTTGTGAATGATCACTTTTTTCCAGCATTTTTCTACTTATTCTTCGCACTTTACCATTTTGCCAAAAATTAATTAAAACTAGATTAAGCACAAAACAAATAACAGGTGGCGGTCATACTTCTTCTTAACCATTCCTTTTGTTATTTTGCAAATAAGTACTCCTCCTAATCAACTGTTTAACGGACAACCCTCAAAATGATTCTTTCTTTCTCTTTAAAAAACCGCCCCACACAAAAGAAATAGTAAAGCATCATTAAACAATATTGTAATTAGAAAATGAAGTTGGAATCTGATGGATAAATTAAGAAAACATATTTATATATTTTATACTATTGTAGTTTATAGAAGTGCATGACGAAACAGAAGACAAATAAATATATTTCCTTAATTGTCAGCGTCAATCGTCATACACTATTTGGTTTAGTTTTGCTATTATTTTGTTTTCCTGGTATTTATTTAGTAAAAATGGAATATTATTTTTATTTTATTCTATCACTTACTAATGAAATAAAAAAAAAAATCACGCGATAAATGTTAATTTAAGTGACAACAACTTAAAATAAAGATAGTATTAACGATCCTCTCTTAAATTCCAATCAAAACTTCATCTCTTAATACCATTTTGATACATATTAACAACTTTATGTAAAAAGATAGTATTGATAACTTAAATACAAATTTTATATAACGATTCATACATTATACAACTAATTTTTAACTTCCATACAATATTCAAATAAAAAAATAAAAAAACTATAACAGAATACAATTTACATACAACTTTACTACAATTTCATAAGTATATTGTATGTCATGTGTTCTTCTTCTTCCTATTTGAGTTTCAATATGAAATTAAGCCAAAATCACGTATAATATTCACCAAACACCCTCAAAATTGAGATATAAACTCCAAACAGTATTCTCAATTGTTTGTAACAACACCCAATTCAAACAAATAATGATTTTTGAAAACCCAAATTCGATTTCAAAGTTTCAAAGCTTTTTAATGACTGTTAATGATGGAGAGTCAAACACCCTCAAAATTTATTGATTGACAATTTTAATTTGAACACCAATTGTGCAACATGAAAAGGAAGTTGCTAAGTTAAAACGATTAAAATACATTGATGAATTCCATTAAAACTCTATACAACAAGAAAGCATAAAATAATAGAGAACATCAAATGAAGAAAAATTGGGGGAAAAAATAGAGAAGGAGATTAGAGAGACGAATAGAGAGAGAGAAGACAAGTGTAAAGGGATAAGGAAATAACTGATATTCCTTATTCGATTTATAATATAAATGGATACTTATTTAAAACTTATTTGTATAATTGGTAAATTGTATACGACAATATAATTAAATTGAAACTTGAGTAGTGGGTAATAAGTTTTTAAATATTGTATAGGAAGGTAAAAATCACTTGAGAAAAATATACTTAAAAATAATTTTTAAAAGTTTGTCCAAATACTAATTATTGCTCAAAAGTATTTTTCTAATTAATTAGTCAAACACAAACTTCTTATCACCATAACCATTTTTTTTGAAAAATAATTTTGAGAAAAACACTTCTTAAAATAACTAATTTTAGAATTTAGGCCAAAATTAAGTTTGTTTTTCCAATGACGATAGTTAGCAAGCAGGCACCACCCTACTACTCGATAGTGTCACTAGTCTTTCAAGAACATAGGTAACTGTGTGTGTGTGAGAGAGAGAGAAACCTTGCCTACTCTATCGTGTCTGACTTGGGGGTCTCAACTTCCCCTTCCCCACCTCATACTCTCCAAAAATTCAAGAAAAATAAATCTACTAATCACTTGTATTACCCTTAATTTCTCACCTTGTTCAAGTGTATCTTGTTCCTGTTGATAAAGGGGTTAAAGATTTTAGAATCTGTTGTGTCTTTGTTCAGATCCAATTTATTATCTTTTTCTCTTACTTGGTAAGTTTGCTTTGCCTCTTTCTGTAACTTCTTTAGCATCTGCATACAACTGTTTGTGTTTATGTAATTATGTAGTATGTAAGTGTTTTTTTTTGTTCTTCTGACTGATGAGACAAGTTATGAGTTTTTACTTGTTTTCAGTTGCTTCTGTATAGTTCATGCTACATACGCGGATCTAGGATTTTATATCAGTAGCTGCCTGCTAATTTGTGGCAGTGAGTGCAAACTTAGTTAGATAATTAAAATTTTGACTTATACGTAGTTCAAGTAGAGTGCTTCTTGTGAGGCATCTGACAATATAGTGGTGTTATTTGAAATCGTCTGCTAATCTCTAATTTTAGCAATAATTATCTGGTACATTGTTCCATTTGGATTCCATTACTTGTTCTGTATTTATTTCCTTTGTTTGAATATGCTTTGAAGTTTGATTTTTGAGTATTTCCTCCAATTGTTTTTTTGGGGGGGGGGGGGGTGGTTGCATTACTTTATTGCCAATTTATTGAGATAAGGGGATATGCTTTTTGACATTGAGTTTTCTTATGTTATGGTTTGCAGGTTTGAGTCAGTTGACTTAGTTAGTACCTGTGCTCGGACGTTGATGACCATCGTAAATTTGGTCATGTAGCTGATATCGAGTATCTGATTGGTATAATTTAGACCCATTCGAGCACAGAATCTTGAAGTGGCTTCCTTGATCAGTCCTCTGCTGCAGCAGTTTCTTAAGTTATTTATATAATTTTGACTGAAATCTTGATGGAAACATTGAGGTTTAAGTAGGTTGAAGGTCATTATACGGCAATGGGTGGCCTCTGCTCTAGAAGAGCCACCAGTGAGAATACAACAGGTCGTGGCCTTCCACATGTCAACGGCCACTTTAATTATGGTGCTGGAACAGTTTATCAGTCGCATAGGTTGCCCACACAGGCTAATAATGAGTCTATGCAATCTCCACCGGGCGAAAGCGCAGAAAAACAACCGAGTGAACTAGCATTCTCTTTTCCGGAGTTGAATGCAGTTTCTCATGGGGTTGATATGGATGATATCAATGATGGAATTCCTCGATTGTCTAGGGCTTTATCAAATAAAACCAGATCAACAAGGTCAAAGCAAGTTGCCATGGCAAAGGTGAGTGGTTACCCTATTCGTTGTTATTTCCTTTGACTATAACCTGATGCTTCTTACCTTTTCCCCTCATTATATTTGTGATTATGTAGAATATTTCAATTTTACTGTCTTGACAATAACCAAATGTCAGATAGGTTGTAGGAAGATACAACGGTGAATGATAAAAACTCCTGAATTTAAGTGGTAAAAGGTAGAGAATCTACAAAGAAATGTAACTCTCTATGAAAGACACCAATCGTCTATACAAATTGGAATCACATGGGTGGACCAAAAAAGGGGACAAGAGGCTATTCCTCAAAGTACAAAACCATTTCCTTCCCTTCAAAAGGTCTTCTATTTATCTCTTTCCATGTAACCAACCTGAGTACTAGCGGAGCAACATCCCACACTCTTCGTCTTCTCCTTTGTCTTCTAAATTCCCAGCTGAACAGTGCCTCCTTCACGGTGTGAGGCATCACACATGGCAACCCGAACCATCTGGAAATCTTCCATATCAAATAAAATCCCCTGGTCAGCTTTCTTTATACTTTTTGACTTAAGATGCTGCACTGCTACTTTACTCTTACTTGGTATTGATGGCGATATAATTTACACGTACATACAGGATTATTTTGGACATCCTTTGGCAATAATTCTTGTTTTATTCAGAGTATTAATTTCCAAACAATTAAAATTATTGGTTATGTTTCTAAATGGTAATATCTAATTGTTTTATATTTGCTTGACAGGTTTCAGAAGTGAGTTCACTTTTGGGCAGAGCTGGTACGGTGGGGCTTGGCAAGGCAGTAGATGTGTTGGACACGCTAGGTAGCAGCATGACAAATTTAAGCCTAAGTGGTGGCTTTGCGTCCAGCATGGCAACCAAGGGAAATAAAATTTCAATTTTGGCATTTGAAGTGGCAAATACAATTGTCAAGGGCGCCAATCTTATGTATTCCCTTTCAAAAGAGAACATTAAGCATTTGAAGGAGGTGGTGCTCCCTTCTGAAGGTGTGCAGCGGTTGATATCAAAAGATATGGATGAACTCTTGAGAATTGCTGCAGCAGACAAAAGGTGCTAAAGAGTCTGAAATAGCTTTTTGCATGAACATTCATATATCACATGCTACTTTCAATTTCTTTTTGCTCAACACTGAGATGCTTGTTGTAATTTGACAGGGATGAGCTGAAAATATTCTCTTGTGAAGTGGTTCGCTTTGGAAATAGTTGCAAAGATCCTCAATGGCACAACTTAGACCGCTACTTTGAGAAGTATTTAAAACTAACATTAGTCCAGTTTTGCTAGCTCTGTTGTTACTGCTTCGGAAATGAATTTTCACATCATCTGTAGTTCATTCCATTACATTCAGGTTGGAATCAGAATTGACACCTCATAAACAATTAAAAGAAGAAGCCGAGTCTGTGATGCTGCATTTAATGACCTTGGTACAGTATTCAGCTGTAAGTTCCATCTCAACCTCTATATTTCTCGACCTTTTTTTCTTCTTTTTTTTCCTATTTCTTTCATTATCTTTCCATTTTCTTTGATAAATTAAAATAAAGTTATTGATGTGAAGGGCTCTGGTATACAATATAGATATAAAAGTAGAGAACTTCACACAAAAACTTATTCTTCATGAAAAGCATCAATGCAGAATCTCATATGTATTCCAACAATTAAAAGAAGTTCCTCTGACCTGTACAACAAGTATTTCAACCCTTCAAATGCGCATCCAATCCTAGTGGTCAGTGAAGTGGGTGACCATGGGGTTATGGGTTGAGAAGTTAGTCCATGATACTATGTATTGTGTGTGAGAGAGAGTGATAGAATGAGTTAGTTGGTGCAATAGCAATGAGGGGGTGCGAGGAGCAGAAATGCTTGATGGGAGTTGTCTTAAAGAGTTTCTCATGGATTGTTCCAGGATCTGGTCGGTAATGAGTGCTTCTTTACAATTAAGCCCATTAAATTCAATTCTAACTTACAAAAATTTTGTTTGATCATCTCGGGACAGGTCAGTTCTATATTCGCTATGGCAGATTAGTCTTGTCTATTTTAATGGGATTTAATAGCTTCATGCTTATCATGGATGCTTGGAGTGCAAGCATTGTTGCCTTCTTATTACTTAACACTTTATGAAAGCGAAGACATCTCGTTGCATTACACCTTTCTCGCAATTGCTAAATTCTTCTTTTTCGAAAAAAGTAAAAGAAAAAAGTAGACAAGACTATCTGATCTTAGTTAATTTTAATTATTATGCCTTTCGCAGGAACTGTACCATGAATTGCATGCATTGGACAGAATTGAGCAAGATTGTCGACGTAAAGTTCAAGAAGAGGATACTTCAAATGCTACTCAGAGAGGTCATCTCTCCACAGATACTCTCTTTGTGTTTTTAGCTTCTATTTTAAAGCAGCTGATCTGTCTAGGAATAATTCATTCTCAAAGTTTATATAAACTATTTTCTACAATGAACTGCCTCCAGTTTGTCATGTCATTAGTAACTTACCAACATTTGAGGTGTTGTGGGCCTAGACGGAGCACTCCTTCTTGGGGTTTCCATGGGGTGCGACAAATATCCTAATGGAGAAATCTTGAACAGGTAGACTCTGTCGTCGTTTTATAGCTAGATAGGAATTAGACGTAACACGATTCTAAAGAGAAAAACTTTAGTCACTTTTCTTTGTTTGAAAGGACAAAAAAAGAGATGGTATATATACCTAAATATTAATCCGTTAAAATTCTCAAGAGAGTGCCCTTGATCTTTATCTCTTTCCTTCTTTTGACATCCCTCTAATTTTCTCTCAATTGTTTCAAATTTTCAATCACATGGTCCTATACTGTCCGCTCCTTGCTAGATGCTCCAGTGGGAGGCCGAGATAGGTCATAGGCAAACTACCTACTCTTCATCAAAGCAATGTTTAGTTCTTATTTAATAAAATCAGATCTTCTATCTGATTGCAAAATATCAATCATATTTGGTAAAAAATCATCATCAAATTTGATAACTAATGCAAACCAAAAAGACCTTAAGTCTATAGGAAACTAGCATGTACGCTATGCAGGCGTCTTACTGATTCCCGACAGCATTTAGGACATTGTTTTCTGGAGTGGTTACTTTAACTTTTTGTTTGCCTTGTGTAAGGGAATTCTAGTTGTTGAGGCTATTCCGTACTTTTAGTTGGTGTATAGATTGTTTCTCCAACTTCATGTGATTCTATGGGACGTGAGACCTTTGTTTCCTTATCCAGCTTCCTCTTGGTTATTCTTGCATTATCTTCTTTTACTTTTATCTTTTGTATCTATTTTCTTCATACTATTTTTTTATGTTTTTTTAAATACTGTTTTAACGTATAAATATGCAGGAGATAGCCTTGCAATTTTGAGAGCAGAGTTGAAAAGTCAAAAGAAACATGTTAAAAGCTTGAAAAAGAAGTCTCTCTGGTCCAGGGTATTGGAAGAGGTAGCAAGTTAGTGCTGCTTTGTGTTCTCATTTATTCTATTATTCAATACTTGTAATGTGGTTTCCACTTGCTGAACAAGATGGGTGGACTTGTTTAAGAAAAACCATTGAGGTTCCTTTCAATTGACTGTACTAATATGTGCTTTGCCATAATTGAAGGTGATGGAAAAGCTCGTTGACATTGTTCACTTCCTCCATTTGGAGATCCATGCTGCATTTGGCAGCACTGGTAATGCATTTGAAACTTCAACTTAACTTTTTATCATGGTTCTTGGCCTGTTATACAAAACTGTTTTACCGAATTATAAATTTTTTGACCTGATTGCTATAGTTTTACTGAACCTTGCAGATGGAGACCGACCAATAAAAAACAACCATCAGAGATTAGGATCTGCTGGTCTTGCATTACATTATGCGAATATCATTACTCAGATTGATACACTTGTAAGCATCTTATGCACATACAATTATTCGAGAAGCTGCATTGTTGACACTCTCATTAAATCTTTTGCCTTCATTCATATCCTTTATGGAACGTGGAAAAAAGTGGATATAATTCCCCCTTAAGCTAAAATACCTTTTTTTGTTTCTTGTCATAAATATATCGAACATTTATCTTCCTCGTTAATGTTCTGTTTACTCTCAGTTGATCATCATCTTAATCCCAATATATATGCTCTCATCTCATTTTCTTCTTTCATAGAGCTGTATTCTCTCATCTCTTTTTGAAGTTACAAACTTACAATGAAGGATGGAGGTGCATTAATTGGGACCACAAACAAATGCCACACAATCTGCCACATTGAGAATATTCAAATTGCCATTGAATTTGTGAAATTCATATCATGACTAGAATTTGAAAGCGATAAATGGAAGTCCCAAGATTAGCTTGCTCATTGTTAGAAAGCAATACTTTAAGGTGTTGATTCTTTATAGAAGGCATTTGAATTTTGAATTCTTACTCTAAATGCGTTCATGGTTTTCACTATTTCATCCACTTACTCTTAGATGAAGACGTTACACATAGAATAGAATCAAAGTCAGATAGTTAAAAGGGAGAAGCGCTACTGTGGTATCAGAGCCAACCCATCCTTTCGTAATGAGAAGTGCTACGGGGGTGTTATGTTATAAGGATGCCTACTAAAGTGAAAGTGAAAGGTAAATTTTATAGAATAATTATAAGACCAACAATGTTACATGGGGGTGAATGTTGGGCTGCTATAGTCCAACACATCCACAAGATGAATATTGCATAGATAAGATGGATGTGATGTCATACAAGGCTAGACAAGATTAGCAATGACAAAATTCGCTAGAACGTTCAAGTAGTGCACATCGAGGATAAAATCAGAGAAGGCTGCTTGAAATAGTATGGTCATGTCTTGTGTCGGCTGCCAAGATGCACTGGTTTATAGATGTGAAACCATGAGGAGTGAAGGTGTTTGTTTAAAAGGGACAAGGTAGACCTAAAATCACTCGAAAGTAAATTTTCTCGAAGGACCTACAATTTCTTAGGATCCATGCAAACTTAGCGAAGGATAGAGCACAATGGAATATATATATATATATATATATATATATATATATATATATATATATATATAGGACTATAGGAAAGACCTATTAGTCGAGAATATGTTTTAGTCATGTTGGCACTTTTGTTTTATGTCCTATGCTTTTCGAGGAGTTGTTTAGCCTTTCAGAGAGTTATATGTCAGTGGAAAATATAAAGAACTTCTAGTACTTTTTAAATAATATTTTGTATAATATTGGCGCGAGATGAGTTTAAATGAAGTAACATAGCTGATGAGGATTCATATAGCTGACCCCAACTTGTTTGGATTGAGGCGTAATTATTGTTGTGTTGTTGTCCAAAGATGTTGGATTATTATTAGGTGGGCCTATTACACATCAACTTAAGCACCCTATTTCTTTTTTATTTGATTTTGATTTTTTGACTTGTTTGTTTGAATAAAGATGTAATCTTTTCTTTGTCACCCCAAACGTTCTGGTCCTCGTGCATAGCTGGCTAATATGCCTCATAGTTGACACTTGTAAATGTTTGGAAGTCAATTGTTGGTCACTCTAGGTGAATCATTACCCATGTTGGAATTTGGAGACTGCCTCAAATTCTTGAAGGTTTATACTTTTCTTAAAAGATTCTCACTAGACAGCCAAATACATTGTTTCTTTAGTCAGTAAAGGTCCCTTAAGTAATGGGATCATATGGCTTACAGTTTTTATAATCTTGCTGAAATTGTAACTAATTGGTATTTTGGAGTAGCATCCATGTTAACCTACTAGGTTGTCAGAACATTTTAAAAAAATATTTTTAAATTTAGTTATTTGTTGACATATTTCTAATTGGAAAATACAAAATGAGAGTACCACATTTTACATGATCAGGTTACTCGATCAGGTTCGGTTCCCCCAAATACAAGAGATGCTTTATACCAAGGGTTGCCACCAAGCATAAAGTCAGCTTTGCGATTCAAACTGCAATCGTTCCAGCTCAAGGAAGAGGTGTTTTCTCGTTTAAGGTTTTTGTGTGTGTGGGGAAAGGGGGGAAGGGGGTGCAAGTTTCTTCCTTCTAGGTAATTGAATGTTAGTAACATTCTAAATATTCTTTTGGTGCAGTTAACTGTGCAACAAATCAAAGCTGAAATGGAGAAAACACTGCAGTGGCTTGTTCCCATGGCAACCAATACAACCAAGTAAAAATACGATGCCTTACAATGTATTATTCGTTGCTTACAGTTTTGCCATGATTCTTCATATGTTTCTTAGTCTGAGGTACTTTCTGGTCAGCTATACTATGTTAGTTGGTAAAAGGAATTCTAATTTGAGTTTTCTTGAGACTCTTAATTCAGGGGGTTGTTTGTTTGGAGGTTGTCCTTATAGATTTTACATGAGCTAAATTGAACATTATACCTTGGCGTATTTCAACTATTCTCTCCTTTGACTGTTCTAGTTCAGATTGTTATTTCCATCATTGTTACACAGTGTTAATGAAAATTGTTGCAGGGCCCACCATGGCTTTGGATGGGTTGGAGAATGGGCAAATACCGGGTGAGCTCAACTGAATGAAACTTGTTCTTAACTGCTTGAACCAGTTTTATGGAAAGCATGTATACTCATTTGGTCTGAAATGCACAGGAAACCTGCTGGCCAGACTGATCTACTTAGAATTGAGACACTCTATCATGCCGATAAGGAGAAAACCGAAGCGTATATTCTTGAACTGGTGGTGTGGCTTCATCATCTTGTCACTCTGTCAAGAAATGCTCCAAACGGTGGAATTAGATCTCCTGTGAAATCTCCAAGCTATTACCCTAATCAAAAGATGAATCAGTTAACACACAAGCCAAGTTCTCCGTCTCCCGCATTAACTGTTGAAGACCAAGAAATGCTTCGGGATGTAAGCAAGAGAAAACTGACTCCTGGAATTAGCAAGTCTCAAGAATTCGATACAGCAAGAACAAGGTTGAGCAAGTTCCATAGGCTGAGTAAGAGTAGTAACCATTCCCCTATAAGAGAAACCAGGAAGGACCCCTTTCCTATAAGGAGACCATCTTCTGTTCCAGTGATCGATTTTGACATTGACCGACTCAAAGCTTTGGATGTCATCGACAGAGTGGACACCATTCGAGGCGCATAATGGTACAGTATTGTATCTGTATTGGCAGAGAGGGATCTTTTATTTGACGCGTAGTCTTTCTACTGCATTTGATTTTTTTCTGATGCACTGGCTGCCTTTCTGCATGAGCTGATCATCTTCCGCTGGTGCCTTGTATTATGACCTAGTTTGTGTTGGTGAATCAGATGTCAGAAACACGTTGAAGTTCTGCAATCTGTTCTGCTGCAATTTTTCCAGTAAATTTAGGGTACTATGATGAGTGAAAGTGATTTTTTGTCTGTCTTTTCCGTTTTCTAAAAACAAAATACATGGGATACAGGCTTGGTTGAGCTATCTGGTACCTTGAAACCTCTCGGGAGAGCTGGCGGATAGGGGGGTGGGGGAAAATTGATAGAGCTGAGCTTTTTAGTAGAGGTGAATTGATGTGACTCCCACAATTCCATCATCGTATGTACAGAATGTTGTTCTATATTATTTTTTCCTTTAATAGTCAAAAGCTTGTTCTTTGTTTCTCCTATATAATCCTTTGTTCCTTATTAGTGGAGAGTATTTTCAGGCCATAAGCAAGTGATTGTTACGTCTACGTTCTTTTTTTTTTTTTTTTTTGGTTCTTGGGTTTTCTCGAAGATAAATACACTTTTATTCCTACAAATGTGGATGTGTTTGCTGTGTTGCGTTATATAGCTACTTAGTTAAATAGTATATACAGTGTATATGTTTGTTGTATCGCCCAATATAGCGTGTCTGCTGCAAAAGAATGACAATCTCTTTAATAACTGGACTTCCGTTTAAAAAGACCAAAGTCACGGAACACTCCTGAATTTTCTTGTCTCAGGGAAATCTAGAGCAGGAAGAGGTAGATTCCATTTTTGGTTTCTTCCATTTCCATTAGAAGAATCCAGAAAAGGAAAAAGAAAAAAGAAAGATAAAACAGAGATCAAGAACTGGAGAAGAGAAAGAGCTTTTCTTTTTCTTTCTATCTGGCGCTCTACAGGGGCGCCAGAGATCTTTTTCGCTCTCAGAGTTATTATACATTTTAAGAAAAGAAAAAGAAAAGAAGGAAGAGAGAATAAGAATATCTCCTCTCTCTATATTACGTTTTTCCTTTTTCAGTACCGTAACAGGTATTGAAGCTTTCCCATTATCCTTCTCATGCATTTTCATCCTTTATATAGCCGAAGATGAGATTGAGACTGAAACACATTTCTTCTTGTGATTTTGTTTTGTGTAACGTGAGAATATGTTAATATGACTTTTGTTTTTTGTTTTGGCATGTTAGAATGCCAATATTCTCTTTGGCCAAAGCTCGACTTTAATTTGTTACAGAAACCAATCTAGTTCAGTAGCATAGCTAGGCCGAGCTGAGCTCAAATATTCTTGAAAATCTTAATCCATTATAGGAACAAGACATTATTTCCTTTCTTATATATTATGATCAATCATATTAATTATAAAATACACAAAAAATATCCTTCTTTCATCATTATAATACAACAAAATCAACATGGTTATAAATCTCTATTTAATATTATAGGGTTAAATTTCACAAATGGTCATATAACGATAATTTTTTTTCACCAAAGTCATATAACTATATTTTCTCACAAAAATTATAAAACTTTCACTAACTCACACAAAAATCATAGCGACCGGAAAAAAATAACTTTCCGGTAGTATTTTCTTATATCATATTTTTTATTTTAGTCTAATAAATAATAACCCAATTAAAATATGAGCAACATACGTTTTTAGCCGCTCACTTATTAACATTAAATCTTTTAATCAATTTCAATCCAATCATTTAGATACATAGATATATTCACCAGACCCCTCGCTATAGCGTAGCGCACAGATTTGCCCTTTTTTTATTTAGATGCACATAATTTGTTTTAAATATTTTCATAATTTTGTAGACCAAGTCATACATAACTTAAATACGGATTGATATTTCAATGGAGAGTGAAGTTCAACAACCATATTCAGCTGTTCCAGTACTGCCGCCACGTTGGAAGATAGTAATGGTGGCATCCATAGCTGCTGGAGTTCAATTCGGATGGGCACTTCAGCTCTCTTTGTTAACTCCTTATTTACAGCTTCTTGGTATTCCACATAGATATGCTTCAATTATATGGCTTTGTGGACCTATTTCTGGAATGATTGTTCAGCCTGTGGTTGGTTACTTAAGTGACAACCTCTCCTCCACCTTTGGCCGCCGTCGGCCTTTCATTGTCGCCGGCTCCTCCCTCGTCGCCGTCGCTGTCATCTTCATTGGCTTTGCTGCTGATATTGGTCATGCTTTTGGTGATCCTCTTGATACAAAAACTAAGCCTCTTGGCATTATTACTTTTATCGTTGGGTTTTGGTACCTTGATGTCGCTAACAACATGTTACAGGTAAATGAAATTAGAGCTTCACTTTAATATGCTCGTATTGAAATTTCTTTTTATATTCTTAGGTCAATTACTAGTAATTTCTATAATAAAGATACATAAGTTGATCACAAACTATCGATCTTACAAACTCCCGGTTGAATATGTGGCAAAATGTTTGAGATAACTTATTGAGAGGCGCGTGCAGAT
Source organism: Nicotiana tomentosiformis (assembly GCF_000390325.3). NCBI lineage: Eukaryota > Viridiplantae > Streptophyta > Magnoliopsida > Solanales > Solanaceae > Nicotiana > Nicotiana tomentosiformis. Next base: position 120,087,512 of record NC_090817.1, read on the forward strand.
GAAAAAAGTCTTAAAAATATGTCCACCTAGCCATTTCTAACACAGGGTTCTATGAACCCAATAGTTAAGGTATGAACATGATGATAGTTTAGGGAGATTTTAACATATTCACTCAAATTTTTATTCCGCGTGAATTGCTACTTGGAACTCTTTGGAAGAGTTTTTGGAACGTGATGCTGACGTAGCAGGTCATATATATTCTTCCGGGGTAACTGGGAGCACCCAATAGTTTAGGTATAACAGCAAACAAATATCAGAACAAACGAGACTCTTTGACTGTACCTTCTGTATATGGTTTGTTGAAAGAATTTTGAATGCAGGGTCCGTGCAGAACATTCTTGGCTGATCTCTCCGGCGGAAAAGCCGGTCGGATAAGGACGGCACAGTCTTGCTACGCATTCTTCATGGCGGTCGGAGGCGTTCTGGGGAACGCCGCCGGTTCATACTCTCACCTCTACACCATTTTCACCTTTACAAAGACAGAAGCCTGTGATGCTCAATGTGCAAACCTAAAGAGCTGTTTTCTCATCTCAGTAGTTTTATTGCTCAGTTTAACAACCTTAGCCTTAACAACTGTGGATGAAAAAGGGCTGCCACAGAAAGATTTCATTAACAGTGAGTAGTATTTGGGTGCATCAGGAAAAAAAGGAGGATTGTTGTTTTTTGGAGAGATGTTTGAAGCTCTAAAGCATTTGCCAAGAGCAGTGTGGATTCTTCTAATGGTCACAGCTGTGAACTGGATTGCTTGGTTTCCATTCACCTTGTATGGCACTGATTGGATGGGCAAAGAGGTATTTAATTAGAAGTATTGTCTTACTTTTCTTTTTAGTTTGTCTTTCTACATTTTTATTTATACTTGTCGATTTGGTTTAAAGACAAAGTCATGCAAGATTGTAATGCAGAGATTAGTAATAATATAAGGATTATATAAAAAGATATTATTTCTTGTTGAATATTTAATATGACATATACATATACTTCTTTTTATTCAAATCATCCACCTAAGCTTTCACTTCCTGTGGCGTGAGGTTTGACATTATCCCTTACATTATTTATTAATAACAAAAAATTAGTACATCACAGAGGGGCCATAATTAAAGCCTTACCTCCAAAACTAGTTAAAGAACCACTTTTATATATGACATATTAATCGGTTCTACTACTTCTATCAAGTTACCCATTGAACTTTTATGAGAGTTTGACATCTTTCAGTTTATAGGATGTCACTAGACTGATATAGTATTAATTTAAAAAAGGAGAGTTTTAGATTTTGAGAATTATACCCTAAGTGGGAGTTGTAAAGTTAAAAGACTACTGACTCAGAATTTTAAAGGTTACAATTTTTTTAGAATTAAAATTAACTTTTTACACTATGCATCTTACTCGTTTTTTTTTCTTTCTTTGTTTGGACAGGTATATGGGGGCACAGTTCGGGACGGGAATCTATACAATAAAGGAGTAAATGCAGGTGTATTTGGGCTTCTGTTGAGCTCATGTGTGCTATGCTTAATGTCACTAGGGATGGAGTGTGTTGGAAAGTGGCTAGGTGGTGCAAAAAGGCTATGGGGGATTGTCAATTTCATCTTGGCTATTTGCTTGGCCATGACTGTTTTGGTTACAAAAATGGCAGAGAAATCACGGCGATACGGCGGCGACGGCGATCTTCTGCCGCCGGATCAAGGTGTCAAAGGTCAGTGCCTTGCTTCTTATTGCTGTTACGGGAATTCCTCTAGCTGAGAGTTCTTCTATTATTTGTAGTATCTGTAATTTGCTACTTTTAACACAAAACAATTAAGTAATGCATTTAAGTGCGTAATATGATAAGCCACATTGCATTACTTAAATGTTTTTTTTCCGTAACTTTTGACGCAGAGTAAAATATTATGTGTAAAAATTCATTAAAATTGTAAAAATAATAGATATGAACCCATAACTTTAAAAATATAATGGGTTTTGTGTTAAAATTTTTTAAACTTAAACCCATAGAGTTTAAATACTGAATTCGCCGCTGGCCCCGTGACCGTAGATTTTCTTTTATTTTTAATTTTTTAGAAATTAATAAACATATAATTCATAAAAAAGTTAAATTTGCACTTTGAGATAAAACACAATGAGTGTTTGGTTACTGAGTAAACTAAAGGACAAAGAGAAAGGATTATGAAATTACAGGCTAACAACTAAAAAAAGCATTTCTGTTATGAAAATAATTATATTGTGGATGTTCATTTATTACTTCACTATAGATAATCTTCCTGAAAAAGATTATCTATTTAGTACTCTGTTGAAGTTTATCTACAAGCAGCTGATGCAGACAGGTTGCAAGCAGCTCAATGAAATAATTTGCAGCAGCTTCTTATTAAATAGGCATGTTGCAAGCAGCTCATGCAGACAGCTTACAAGCAGCTAAAGAAAAGCCTTGCAGCTGCTTCCTGAAAAGCCTCGCAGCTGCTTCCTTTCTTCTATAAATAGAGGAGTTTTCAGTTCATTATGTACATAAGTTTGAAGTTTGAATAATATATCAATTTCTCTCTATACTTGTCTTTACTTTACAGTTTTTATTTTATAACACGTTATCAACACGGGACTCTGCCATCTCGAGAAAATACTTTGAAAGTATCAGAGGAACGAACTTTTTTCTAAATAATGTCAAATCTTTCTAAATTTGAGTTTGTAGCCCTGGATATATCGGACAAAAGCTACATGTCTTGGGTGCTTGATGCCGAAATTCATCTTGATGCGATGGGTCTGGCAGACACCATCAAAGATAAAAATCAGGCATCAAACCAAGACCGTGCCAAAGCAATGATATTCCTACGCCATCACCTTGATGAGGGCCTGAAAATGGAATATCTTACTGTTAAAGATCCAGTCATAATGTGGAATAATTTGAAAGATAGATATGACCACCTGAATATGGTCGTTCTTCCACAGGCACGTTATGATTTGACTCATCTAAGGTTACAAGATTTTAAATCTATCAGTGAGTATAATTCTGCTATGTTCAGAATTATTTCCCAATTGAAACTATGTGGTGATAATATTACTGATCATGATATATTGGAGAAAACTTTCACCACTTTTCATGCCTCGAATATGCTCCTGCAGCAGCAATATCGAGAGATGGGATTTAAAAAATATTCTGAACTTATCTCACATCTTCTTGTAGGCGAGCAACATAATGAGCTATTAATGAAAAACCATGAAAGCCGACCTACTGGTTCTTGTACATTCCCTGAAGTGAGTAAGACGAACTTCCACCAAGCTAAGCGTGGAAGAGGACGTGGCCTCAGTTGTGGTCATGGCCGTGGTCGGGGAGGAAACTCTAATCGTGGTAATAACAATGCACCAAAGAACCCTCCTCACCACCAGCAGTGGAAAATGAAGGAACAAAAGCATGAAGCGGTGCAAGAAGCAAAGCCAGAAAATGCATGCTATAGATGTGGAGGAAAAGGGCACTGGTCACTTACATGTCGTACGCCAAAGCACCTGGTTGAGCTGTATCAAGCCTCCCTGAAAAAGACAGAAAAATGCTGAAGCAAATTTTATTTCTGAAGATAGTTTAGACTTCATGCATTTGGATGTAGCTGATTATTTTGCACTCCCAGAAGGAGAAACAAGTCATGTGATCGGTAGTGAATATGTAAAAATGTAAATATTTAAATTTTTGTTGTTTGTAGTAGATAGTATAGTTATGTAATTGTTGTACATAAATAAAAGTTATGCTTTGATAATAATTTTTACTATCATATTTATTTTGTTTATGTCATTTTGAAGAATATGGATAATCCTCAAATTATGTTTGGATCAAAGATCAATCATGAAGATATTTGTGTAATTGATAGTGGAACAACTCATGCCATATTCAAATATCAAAAATACTTTTCTTATTTGCATAAGGAAAAAGCAAATATTTCTACAATTTCTGATAATATAAGTTTGATTGAAGGCTCCGGAAGAGCTATTGTATTTTTGTCTAAGGGAACAAAACTTATTATAGACAATGCATTATTCTCCTCCAAGTCCCGAAGAAACTTATTGAGTTTTATAGATATCCGTCGAAATGGGTATCATGTTGAGACAATAGATGAAATGAACGTGGAATATCTTTGTATTGCAAAGAATATTTCTAGCCAGAAATGCATTGTAGAAAAGTTACCAACTTTATCTTCTGGCTTATACTATTCAAAGATTAGTACAGTTAAAACACACTCTATCGTAAACCAGAAGTTTACTGATTCAAATACTTTTGTGCTTTGGCATGGCCGTTTGGGCCATCCTGGATCAATAATGATGAAACGAATTACTAAAAATTCGAGTGGGCATCCATTAAAGAACCTGAAGATTCTTACAAATGATGAATTTTCTTGTGATGCTTGTTATCAAGGCAAAATGATCACTAGACCATCACCAATGAAGGTTGGCATTGAGTCCCCTACCTTTTTAGAACATATACATGGGGATATATGTGGACCTATTCACCCACCAAGAGGGCTGTTTAGATATTTTATGGTCCTAATAGATGCATCTTCAAGATGGTCTCATGTTTGCCTACTATCATCTCGCAACCTGGCGTTTGCAAAGTTATTAGCCCAAATAATTCGATTAAAGGCACAATTCCCAAATTATCCTATAAAGGCTATTCGCCTTGATAATGCTGGAGAATTCTCATCTCAAGCTTTTGATAATTACTGTCTATCAGTTGGAATAAAATTTGAACATCCTGTAGCTTATGTTCATACTCAAAATGGCCCTGTAGAGTCATTTATTAAACGACTGTAATTGATAATAAGACCACGACTTATGAAAATAAAATTTCCCACTACTGTTTGGGGCCATGCTATCTTGCACGCAACATCACTTATCCGTCTCAGACTAACACATTATAATAAATATTCTCCGTCACAATTAGTTTTTGGTCATGAATCAAATATTGCCCATCTATAAATTTTTGGATGTGCTGTATATGTGCCAGTAGCACCACCACAACGCAGTAAGATGGGCCCCCAAAGAAGGTTAGGAATATATATTGGGTTTGAATCACCCTCTATTATTCGCTATCTTGAACCATTGACGGGAGATTTATTTACTGCTCGATTTGCAGATTGTCGATTTGATGAAACAAATTTCCCACAATTAGGGGGAGAGAAAAAGGAAATCAAAAGAGAAATTGTGTGTAAAGTTTCATCATTATCTCATTTTGATCCACGTACCCCTATATGTAATCAGGAGGTCCAGAAGATCATTCATTTACAAAATATAGCAAATCAAATGCCAGACGCGTTTACTGATTTGAAAAGGATAACTAAGTCACATATCCCTGTAGAGAATGTGCCTATACGAATTGATGTCCTAGCAGGACCATCTACTAGCATAAGAACTAGTGAACCTAAAGCACGCCATAAGCGTGGTAGGCCTTTGGGTTCTAAGGATCGAAATCCTAGAAAAAGAAAATCGACAAATGATCAAAATGATATTATGAAGGGATCTCCTGAAGAGACTCAAGATCTGATTAGTTCTGAGATTCCTGAAGAAATCAATGAACCCGAGACTCAAGTGAGTGAGGAACTTTTAATAAGTTCTACTGGTGATGGGATTAATTTAAATCGATCTGACATAGTGGTGATAATATTTTTGCATATAATGTTGTACTTAACATTATGTAAGATAGTGAGGATTGTGAACCCCGATCTGTCGAAGAATGTCAACAAAGATCTGATTGGCCAAAATGGCAAGGGGCAATTCAATCAGAATTGAACGAACTTGCTAAAAGAGAGGTCTTTGGACCAGTAGTCCAAATACCTACTCGTGTAAAACCAGTTGGTCATAAATGGGGTTTTGTGCGAAAAAGGAAATACCAAAATGAAGTTGAAAGATACAAGGCTCGCCTTGTCGCACAAGGATTCTCACAACGACCTGAAGTCGATTATGAAGAAACATATTCACCAGTTATGGATACCATAACATTTCGATATCTCATCAGTTTAACCTTACGTGAAAGACTTGAAATACATATGATGGATGTGGTTACAGCTTATCTGTACGGGTCACTTGATAATAATATTTACATAAAAATCCCTGAAGGATTTAAAATGCCTGAAGCATATTCAAAATCTCTGAAAATGTATTCAATCAGATTACAAAGATCTTTGTACGGTTTAAAGCAATCTGGGTGCATGTGGTATAATCGCCTTAGTGAATATTTACTGAAAGATGATTACATAAATGATGTTATTTGTCCATGTATTTTTATAAAAAAAATGACATCAGAATTTGTGATACTTGCTGTTTATGTTGATGACATAAATCTTGTTGGAACTCCAGAAGAGCTCCAAAAGGCAATTGAATATCTTAAGAAAGAATTTGAGATGAAAGATCTTGGAAAAACAAAACTTTGTCTTGGATTACAAATTGAACATTTAGCAAACGGGATCTTTATACATCAATCTGCCTATACAGAAAGGGTCTTAAAATGCTTTTACATGGACAAAGCGCACCCATTGAGTACACCAATGGTTGTTCGATCACTTGAAGTGAATAAGGACCCGTTCTGACCTCCAGAGGAGGATGAGGAACTCCTTGGTCCTGAAATACCCTATCTCAGTACAACTGGTGCACTTAAGTATCTTGCTAATGCTACAAGGCATGACATATCATTTTTTGTTAATTTACTAGCAAGATATATCTCTTATCCTACTCGGAGACATTGGAATAGGATTAAGCATATTTTGCGATATTTAAAGGGAACTCTTGATATGGGTTTGTTTTATGCTAACAAAGGTAGTGCAGATCTTGTTGGTTATGTAGATGTAGGTTATTTATCTGATCCCCATAAAGCTCGATCTCAAACCGGGTACGTGTTTACATGTGGAGGTACTGTCATATCATGGCGCTCCACAAAGCAGTCAATTGTTGCTACTTCTTCAAAGCATGCTGAGATAATAGCTATTCATGAAGCAAATAGGGAATGCGTATGGTTGAGATGAGTGATTCATTTTATTCAAGAAAAATGTGGTTTGAAGTGTGATAAATGTAATGACCCAACCGGTCATTTTAACTTTTAGAACCCCGTTTCCTAAAATAAAACTTCCTGTAGGTGCTTGTAATGATTTATGACTTGCGGGGATGGTTGGTTCGGGATTTGGAAGTGTTTGAGGTGAAACCAGAACACTTGGTTCCTTAAGTTGGCCTTAAAGTGCTAAGTTCGACTTCGGTCAACATTTTGAGAAAACAACCTCGGAATAGAATTTTGATGATTCCAATAGCTCTGTATGGTGATTTTGGACTTAGGAGAATGATCGGAATTTTATTTGGAAGTCCGTAGTGAAATTAGGCTTGAAATGGCTAAAATAGGAATTTAAAGTTTGAAAGTTTGACCGGGGAGTTGATTTTTTGATACCGGAGTCGAAATCCAGTTCTGAAAATTTTCATAGCTTCGTTATGTAATTTATGACTTGTGTGTAAAATTTGAGGTCAATCGGAGTTGATTTGATAAGTTCCGACATTGAATGTAGAAGTTGAAAACTCTTAGTTTCATTAAGCTTGAATTGGGGTATGATTCATAGTTTTAGCGTTGTTTGATGTGATTTAGAGGTTCGACTAAGTTCGTATGATGTTTTAGGACTTGTTGGTATATTTGGTTGAGGTCCCGAGGGACTCGGGTGAGTTTCGGATGGTTAACGGATCAAAAGTTGGACTTAAAAAGCTGCTGCAATTTTCTCTTCTGCTGCATATTCTGGGCTGTGATCGAACCTCAGATCGAGCCCCAGATATCGAGCCCACGATCGAGGCCTGAGTCGAAGCCAGGGACGAGGCTCAGTATCGAAGCCTCGATCGAAGGCAAGGCTCGAGGGCATGATCGAAGGTAAGGCTCGAGGGCTAGGATCGAGACCCATGCTCGATGTCCTGATCGAAGGCTCAAGCTCGATGCAATGATTGAGGCTATGATCGAAGGCCCAACCTCGATACCCTGATCGAACTCCCTAAAACCGAGCTCCCTAAGACCGAGCTCCTTGAGATCGAGCTCCTTGATCGAACTCCCTGAGATCGAGCTCCTTGATCGAACTGGGTAGAGCTGTAAGTTATAAACACAGAGGACATTCGTCCCATTTGCCCTTTTTGGCGAACTTGAGCTTGAGCAGAGACGACTTTTGGCAGATTTTCAAGGGAAAAATATTGGGGTAAGTGATTCTAACTTGAATTTGGTCTACATATACAAGTATATTATTGTTTTCACAATTTAATTAGTGTTTTGAGATTGAAATTTGGAAAAGTTTAGAAATCTCATAGAAACGAAAATTTGAGATTTCGGTATCGATTCGGAGTCGGATTTGAGTGAAACTGGTATGGTTGGACTCGTAATTGAATGATTTGTCGGATTTTATAACTTTCGTCGGATTTCGAGATGTGGGCCCCGCGGGCGAATTTTTAATTAATTTCGGGATTTTTATCAAAAATGTAGTATTTCCTTATAGAATTGATTCCTATAATATTTAGTGATTGTATCGAATTATTTTGGCTAGATTCGAGCCAGGTGGAGTTGGATAATCGTGGAAAAGGCCTTATAGTGGATTAAATTGGAGCAAGACGAGGTAAGTCTCTTGTCTAATCTTGTGAGGGGGAAATTACCTCATAGGAGATTAAAAATTAAATAATTGTTGCTAATTGTGGGGGATATGTATGCACGAGGTGAGGAGAGTCCGTGCGTAGCTACTATTAATGCTAAAGTCCGGGTAGTTTAAGACTCAAAGCATGCCTTACTTGTGTAAATTGTATTCTTTGATTTATTTATATTAATTGATATCTATATGAATATATTGTGAATTGTTAGATAAAGATATTAAAGGATGGAAATCTCATAGGCTTTATTGTCTGTTTAAATCAATTAATTATTAAAATAAATTGTTCTCCTCCCAAATTCATCTCATAATTAATATACTCTCCTTCCGGAGGCACATAAGAAAATGTTCTCCTTTCTTGTGGAGCGGGCCGAACGCCTCGGCAGGATAGATGCATCTATTGATCGCGCCGCACGTCCCTTGGCAGTGTACACGACACTCTGGATCGGGCCGTATGTCCTCGGCAGAAATCGTGCTTAATAATAATAATTACACGATACTTTAATAAATTATTTCAGCTCGTGAAGCTAATTAATAAATTAGAAAAGCCTTGGAATTTAATAAATTATTATTCTTGCTTGTTAAGGAATTAATTGTTACTCCTGTAAATGAGATTTAATTGATAAATTGGAAATTATTTGAGTTGAAGGAATTTAATTAATATATTGAGAATTGTTACATTTGAAGGAATTTGATTATTTTCGCTGAGTAAATAAATTATTTGTAAATTCTGTAAATCATGCTGATTTAAATATCTTACTTTTATTTCAATTATTATTGACCCATAGTGAGTGTCAAAGTCGGCCATCTCGTCTCTACCACTTCGAGATTAGGCTTGATACTTACTGGGTACACGTTGTTTACGTACTCATACTACACTTGCTGCACTTTTTGTGCAGGATCTGAGACAGGTACTAGTGGAGGACCTATCATCACATACCCACGTCATCCCGAGGCATAGTGGTGAGCTGCCTTTCTGAGCCGTTCTGCAGCTACCAGTGTCTCTTCTGATATTTTTATTCTGTCTATTTTATTTCAGACATTATTTGGAGTTTTGTATAATCTACTAGATGCTCATGCACTTGTGACACAGTGTCTTGGCACACACATTAGTAGAAATTGGTATTTTATTATCTTCTTGAAATAAAAGTTTAACCAATGTATGTTTGACTTATTAGTTGGCTTGCCTAGCTGTAGTGTTGGGCGCCATCACGATCTATAGGAAAAATTGGGTCTTGACAACATGGTATCAGAGCACTAGGTTCACGTAGGTCTCACAAGTTATGAGCAGACCTAATAGAGTCTTGTGGATCGGTACGGAGACGTCTGTACTTATCTTCGAGAGGCTATATGGTGTTAGGAAACTACCTTTCTTCATATTCTATCGTGCAATTGATGTAGTACTAAATATCCTTCTCTTATTCTCTCACAGATGGTGAGAACACGCTCTAATGAGATTCCAGACCAGAGAAGAGCTACTCCCCCAGTTGCTAGAGGCCGAGGCAGAGGCCGAGGGAGGGCTCCAGCCCGTGGTAGAGGGCGAGGACGTCCCAGGACTATTTCGCTTATGCCGCCAGTGGATCCAGCAGAGAATCCCATTATTGAGGAGCAGGGTGAGGTGCCTGTGGCAGAGCCAGCTCCGGTGGACTTCACATCTGCACCGGGATTTCAGGATGTCTTGGGTCGTATGCTGCGATCCATGGACAATATGACTCATGCCGGTTTATTTCCGGCAGACCCAGCCACATCTCAGGCTGGCGGGGGAGCACAGACCCCTACTGCGCAGGCTCATGGACAAGCAGCTGCTGTATATCAGACCCAGGGTGCACTACCCGTGGGTGGAGCCCAGCCAGTGGCAACAACTACACCTGAGCCCAGGCCAGCTGTAGCCGCCGATCCCCAGAAACTATTGGACAGATGGACTAGGCTACATCCTCCTGTCTTCGGGGGTGAGCGACATGAGGATCCACAGGATTTCATTGATCGTTGCAAGGATAGACTGTACAACATGAGGATATTGGAATCCCATGGGGTTGATTTTGCTACTTTTCAACTAGAGGGTAGAGCCCGTAGATGGTGGCAGTCTTATGCTCTTGGCAGACCAGCAGATTCTCCTCCCATGACTTGGGACAGGTTCACCCGTATCTTCTTGGACAGGTATATTCCACCCTCCTAGAGGGAAGAGTTGCGGTTTCAGTTTGAGCAGCTCCAGCAGGGTCAGATGTCAGTGACCGATTATGAGGCGAGGTTTTCTGAATTATCTCGCCATGCACTAATGATACTCCCTACCGAGGCGGAGAGAGTGCGAAGGTTTGTAGCTGGTTTACATACTGGTATTCAGGCTACTATGGCTCGAGAGGTTGAGATGGGTACTTCTTATGAGCGAGTTGTGGAAATAGCCCGGAGGATTGAGGGTGTACGTCAGCGGAGCCGAGAACAAATTATGAAAGATAAGCGGTTCAGGTACTCTGGAGAGTTCAGAGGAGCTCCGTCCGGGGGCAGAGGTCAGTTCGTGAGGGGACAGTCCAGCAGAACACCATATCCAGCACCACCACCTCCTCGAGGTGCTCCGGTGCGACCTTATCTCAATGCTATCCCAGAGAGTTCTTACCGCCCACTAGCTATTCAGGGTCCTCCCAGTGGGTATTCAGGTCCACAGGGCCAGACACTTAGTCAGCAGCCCATCGCACCGAAGATTTGTTACGAGTGCGGGGATCCCAGTCACATGCGGAGGTTTTGCCCCAGGCTTCGGGGTAGACCAGTACAACAGGGTCAGCAGCCTATGCTTACCGGACCAGTTGCTCCACCAGTAGTCCGACCACCCAGAAGGTGGAGGACAGGTGGGTAGGGGCCGTCCTAGAGGTGGAGGTCAGCCAAGCGGAGGCCAGCCAGTTGGCGCTCCAACTCGGTTCTATGTTTTTCCGGCTAGACCAGATGCAGAGGCCTCAGATGCCGTGATTACAGGTATTATTTCTGTTTGTGGCAAAGATGCCTCAGTATTATTTGATCCAGGATCTACGTATTCATATGTGTCATCTCTATTTGCTCCATTCCTGGGCGTTTCTCGTGAGTCCTTGAGTACTCTTGTTTATGTGTCCACTCCTGTGGGCGATTCTGTTATTGTGAACCGGATCTACCGGTCCTGTATTATTACATTCTGTGGTTATGAAACTAGAGCAGATCTCCTATTGCTTGAGATGATCGATTTTGAAATTATTCTGGGTATGGACTGGTTGTCTCCATATCATGCTATTCTAGATTGTCATGCCAAGACTGTTACCTTGGCTATTCCAGAAATGCTTGAGCTGGAGTGGAAGGGTTCGTATGTTAGTTCATTTAATCGAGTTATTTCTTTTATAAAGTCTCAACACATGATTGAGAAGGGTTGTTTGGCTTATCTAGCCTATGTTCGGGATACTACTGCAGAGACTCTAGCTATTGATTCAGTGCATGTAGTTCGGGAGTTCCCCGATGTATTCCCGTTAGATCTTCCAGGTATGCCACCTGATCGTGATATTGATTTCTGTATTGACTTGGCTTCAGATACCCAGTCTATATCTATCCCATCGTATCGTATGGCTCCGAAAGAATTGAAAGAACAGCTTGAAGAGTTACTAGCCAAAGGGTTTGTCAGACTAAGTGTATCGCCTTGGGGTGCACCGGTATTATTTGTGAAAAAGAAGGATGGAACAATGCGGATGTGTATTGATTATCGCCAATTGAACAAAGTCACTATTAAGAACAAGTACCCGTTGCCGTGTATTGATGATCTATTTGACCAGTTGTAGGGTGCTAGGGTATTCTCTAAGATCGACTTGAGGTCGGGGTACCATCAGTTGAAGATTCGGGATTCGGATGTTCCGAAGACTACTTTCCGTACTAGATATGGTCATTATGAGTTTCTGGTAATGTCTTTTGGTTTAACTAATGCACCGGCAGCATTTATGGATTTGATGAACAGGGTATTCAGGCCATATATTGACTCATTTGTCATTGTCTTCATTGATGACATTTTGATCTACTCACGTAGTAAGGAGGAGCATGAACAGCATATGAGAGTAGTGCTTCAGATATTGCAGGAACAAAAGTTATATGCCAAGTTCTCTAAATGTGAGTTTTGGCTAGAGTCTGTAGCATTTTTGGGACATATCGTATCGGGCGAAGGTATTAAAGTTGATCGCAAAAAGATTGAGGCAGTTCAGAATTGGCATCGTCCCACTTCGGCGACGGAGATCAGGAGTTTTCTGGGTTTGACAGGTTATTATCATCGGTTCGTGGAAGGTTTTTCATCTATTGCAGCACCTTTGACCAAATTAACCCAGAAGGGTGCTCCATTCCGATGGTCCGATGATTGTGAGGTGAGCTTTCAGAAGCTCAAGACATCATTGACTACAACACCAGTGTTAGTGTTGCCTTCTGGTTCAGGAATGTATACAGTGTATTGCGACGCTTCGCGCGTTGGCTTGGGTTGTGTATTGATGCAGGAAGGGCAAGTTATTACATATGCTTCACGTCAGCTGAAGCCCCACGAAAAGAATTATCCGGTACATGATTTGGTGTTAGCTGCGATTGTTCACGCTCTTAAGATTTGGAGGCATTATCTTTATGGGGTGTCTTGTGAAGTTTACACTGATCATAGCAGTTTGCAACATTTGTTCAAGCAGAGGGATCTAAATTTGAGGCAGCGTAGATGGCTAGAGTTACTAAAAGTTTATGATATTACTATCCTGTATCATCCGGGCAAAGCAAATGTGGTTGCAGATGCCTTGAGCAGAAAGGCGGAGAGTATGGGTAGTTTGGCTTTCATTTCAGCAGAGGAAAGGCCATTAGCCTTAGATATTCAATCCTTGGCTAACAGAATTGTGAGGCTGGATATTTCGAAGCCCAGCCGAGTTCTTGCATGTGTTGTGGCCCAATCCTCACTATTTGAACAGGTCAAGGCTCGCCAGTATGATGACCCACACCTGGTGGTTCTTCGTGAAACGGTACTACGAGGTGGTGCCAAGGAAGTCACTATTGGTGCAGATGGTGTTCTACGACTCCAGGATCGTCTGTGTGTTCCTAATGTGGATGAACTGAGGAAAAAGATCCTAGAAGAGGCACACAGTTCTCGATATTCTATTCATCCAGGTGCTACTAAGATATATCGTGACTTGAGGCAACATTATTGGTGGCGATGAATGAAAAATGACATAGTTGAGTATGCAGCTCAGTGTCTAAATTGTCAGCAAGTTAAATATGAGCACCAGAGGCCAGGTGGCCTACTTCAGCAGATGACCATACCATAGTGGAAATGGGAACGAATTACTATGGATTTTGTAGTTGGATTGCCGCGGACCTTGAGGAAATTTGATGCCGTTTGGGTGATTGTTGACAGGTTAACTAAGTCGGCACATTTTATTCCTGTTGTGACTACGTATACTTCAGAGAGGTTGGCCCAGATTTATATTCAGGAGATAGTTCGGTTGCACGGTGTGCCAATTTCCATCATATCAGATAGAGGTCCTCAGTTTACTTTGCATTTCTGGAGAGCAGTACAGAGTGAGTTGGGGACCCGTGTAGAGCTCAGCACAACCTTTCATCCGCAGACCGATGGACAGTCAGAGAGGACAATTCAGATTTTGGAGGATATGCTCAGGGCATGTGTGATTGACTTTGGAGGTCAGTGGGATCGTTTCCTGTCTTTGGCCGAGTTTGCTTATAATAACAGTTACCAATCCAGCATCGAGATGGCTCCATTTGAGGCTTTATATGGTCGGCGATGTCGTTCACCTATCAGATGGTTTGAGCCAGGTGAGGCTAAGTTATATGGTACTGATTTGGTAAGGGATACCTTAGAAAAGGTAAAGTTGATTCAGGAGTGATTTCGTACAGCACAGTCCAGACAAAAGAGTTACGCGGATCAGAAAGCCCGTGATATATCATTTATGGTAGGTGAAAAAGTTCTCTTGAAGGTTTCGCCGATGAAGGGAATTATGAGATTCGGGAAGAAGGGCAAATTGAGCCCAAGGTTTATAGGCCCATTTGAGGTGTTGAAACGAGTTGGGGAGGTTGCTTATGAGCTTGCCTTGCCTCCCAGCCTATCGGGAGTTCATCCGGTGTTTCACGTATCTATGCTCCGGAAGTATCATGCCGACCTATCACATGTGTTAGACTTCAGCACAGTTTAGCTAGATAATAACTTGGGTTATGAAGAGGAACCAATTGCCATTGTTGATAAACATGTTCGCCAGTTGAGGTCCAAGAGGATTTCTGCAGTAAAAGTCCAGTGGAGGGGCCAACCAGTCGAGGAAGTGACTTGGGAGACTGAGGAAGACATGCGGAGCAGATATCCACACTTATTCAGCACTCCAGGTACAATTCTAAACCCGTTCGAGGACGAACGTTTGTTTAAGAGGTGGAGAATGTAATGACCCAACCGGTTATTTTAACTTTTAGAATCCCATTCCCTAAAATAAAACTTCCTGTAGGTGCTTGTAATGATTTATGACTTGCGGGGATGGTTGGTTCGGGATTTGGAAGTGTTTGAGGTGAAACTAGAACACTTGGTTCCTTAAGTTGGCCTTAAAGTGCTAAGTTTGACTTCGGTCAACATTTGGAGAAAACAACTTCGGAATAGAATTTTGATGATTCCAATAGCTCCGTATGATGATTTTGGACTTAGGAGCATGATCGGAATTTTATTTGGAAATCCGTAGTGAAATTAGGCTTGAAATGGCTAAAATAGGAATTTAAAGTTTGAAAGTTTGACCGGGGAGTTGATTTTTTGATACCGAAGTCGGAATCCAGTTCTGAAAATTTTCATAGCTTCGTTATGTAATTTATGACTTGTGTGTAAAATTTGAGGTCAATCGGAGTTGATTTGATAAGTTCCGACATTGAATGTAGAAGTTGAAAACTCTTAGTTTCATTAAGCTTGAATTGGGGTATGATTCATGGTTTTAGCGTTGTTTGATGTGATTTAGAGGTTCGACTAAGTTCGTATGATGTTTTAGGACTTGTTGGTATATTTGGTTGAGGTCCCGAGGGCCTCGGGTGAGTTTCGGATAGTTAACGGATCAAAAGTTGGACTTAAAAAGCTACTGCAATTTTCTCTTCTGCTGCATATTCTGGCTTGTGATCGAGCCTCAGATCGAGCTCCAGATATCGAGCCTCAGATCGAGCCCCAGATATCGAGCCCACGATCGAGGCCTGAGTCGAAGCCAGGGATGAGGCTCAGTATCGAAGCCTCGATCGAAGGCAAGGCTCGAGGGCATGATCGAAGGTAAGGCTCGAGGCTAGGATCGAGACCCATGCTCGATGCCCTGATCGAAGGCTCAAGCTCGATGCAATGATTGAAGCTATGATCGAAGGCCCAACCTCGATACCCTGATCGAACTCCCTGAGATCGAACTCCCTGAGACCGAGCTCCTTGAGATCGAGCTCCTGAGATTGAGCTCCCCTGATCGAGCTCCTTGATCGAACTGGGCAGAGTTGTAAGTTATAAAAACAGAGGACATTCGTCCCATTTGCCATTTTTGGCGAACTTGAGCTTGACAGAGACGACTTTTGGCAGATTTTCAAGGGAAAAACATTGGGGTAAGTGATTCTAACTCGAATTTGGTCTACATATACAAGTATATTATTATTTTCACAATTTAATTAGTGTTTTGAGATTGAAATTTGGAAAAGTTTAGAAATCTCATAGAAACGAAATTTTGAGATTTCGGTATCGATTCGGAGTTGGATTTGAGTGAAACTGGTATGGTTGGACTCGTAATTGAATGGGTTGTCGGATTTCGTAACTTTCGTCGGATTCCGAGATGTGGGCCCCGCGGGAGAATTTTTAATTAATTTCGGAATTTTTATCAAAAATATAGTATTTCCTTATAGAATTGATTCCTATAATATTTAGTGATTGTATCAAATTATTTTGGCTAGATTCGAGCCAGGTGGAGTTGGATAATCGTGGAAAAGGCCTTATAGTGGATTAAATTGGAGCAAGACGAGGTAAGTCTCTTGTCTAATCTTGTGAGGGGGAAATTACCTCATAGGAGATTAAAAATTAAATAATTGTTGCTAATTGTGGGGGCTACGTACGCACGAGGTGACGAGAGTCCGTGCGTAGCTACTATTAATGCTAAAGTCCGGGTAGTTTAGGACTCAAAGCATGCCTTACTTGTGTAAATTGTATTCTTTGATTTATTTATATTAATTGATATCTATATGAATATATTGTGAAATGTTAGATAAAGATATTAAAGGATGGAAATCTCATAGGCTTTATTGTTTGTTTAAATCAATTAATTATTAAAAGAAATTGTTCTCCTCCCAAATTCATCTCATAATTAATATACTCTCCTTCCGGAGGCACATAAGAAAATGTCCTCCTTTCTTGTGGAGCGGGCCGAACGCCTCGGCAGGATAGATTCATCTATGGATCGCGCCGCACGTCCCTTGGCAGTGTATACGACACTCTGGATCGGGCCGTACGTCCTCGACAGAAATCGTGCTTAATAATAATAATTACACGATACTTTAATAAATTATTTCAGCTCGTGAAGCTAATTAATAAATTGAAAAATCCTTGGAATTTAATAAATTATTATTCTTGCTTGTTAAGGAATTAATTGTCACTCCTGCAAATGATATTTAATTGATAAATTGGAAATTATTTGAGTTGAAGGAATTTAATTAATATATTGAGAATTGTTACATTTGAAGGAATTTGATTATTTCCGCTGAGTAAATAAATTATTTGTAAATTCTGTAAATCATGCTGATTTAAATATCTTACTTTTATTTCAATTATTATTGACCTATAGTGAGTGTCAAAGTCGGCCATCTCGTCTCTACCACTTTGAGATTAGGCTTGATAGTTACTGGGTACACGTTGTTTACGTACTCATACTACACTTGCTGCACTTTTTGTGCAGGATCTGAGACAGGTACTAGTGGAGGACCTATCATCACATACCCACGTCATCCCGAGGCATAGTGGTGAGTTGCCTTTTTGAGCCGTTCTGCAGCTACCAGTGTCTCTTCTGATATTTCTATTCTGTCTATTTTATTTCAGACAGTATTTGGAGTTTTGTATAATCTACTAGATGCTCATGCACTTGTGACATCGGGTCTTGGCACGCACATTAGTAGAAATTGGTATTTTATTATCTTCTTGGAATAAAAGTTTAACCAATATATGTTTGACTTATTAGTTGGCTTGCCTAGCTGTAGTGTTGGGCGCCATCACGACCTATAGGCGAAATTGGGTCGTGACAATAAAAGGTTCACAATTTTATACGAAGACAATGCTGCATGCATAGCCCAATTGAAGGGAGGATTTATAAAAGGAGATAGAACAAAGCACATTTCATCAAAATTATTCTACACACACGATCTTAAGAAAAATGGTGACATTGATGTGCAGCAAATCCGTTTAAGTGACAATCCGGCAGATTTATTCACTAAATCTTTGCCAACTTTAACTTTTGAGAAGACAAGATTGGAATGCGGAGACTCAAATATTTGAAACAAGGTTTTCATCAGGGGGAGTAAAATACGCGATGTACTCTTTTTCCTTACTAAGATTTTTTTCCACAGGGTTTTTCTTTTAAGGTTTTTAATGAGGCAGCTAGAAATGCGTATTACTAAATATGTGTACTCTTTTTTCTTCACTAGGATTTTTCTCACTCGATTTTTCCTAGTAAGGTTTTAATGAGGCACGATACCTTTTAATGAACATCCAAGGGGGAGTGTTATGAAAATAATTATATTGTGGATGTTCATTTATTACTCCGTTATAGATAATCTTTCCGAAGAAGATTATCCATTTAGTACTCTGTTGAAGTTTATCTACAAGCAGCTGATGCAGGCAGGTTGCAAGCAACTCAATGAAATGATTTGCAACAGCTTCTTATTAAACAGGCAGGTTGCAAGTAGCTCATGCAGACAGCTTACAAGCAGCTAAAGAAAAGTCTTGCAGCTACTTCCTGAAAAGTCTCGCAGCTGCTTCCATTCTTCTATAAATAGAGGAGTTTTTAGTTCATTATGTACATAAATTTGAAGTTTGAATAATATATCAATTTCTCTCTATACTTATCTTTACTTTACAGTTTTTATTTTATAACACTTTCTAGTTTTTTTAGTTTAACAATTTTCAATGAGCTGACTTTTGAGTATTTTTAAGTATCAAGAAAAGGACTTTTTGGGAAAATTCAACGTACTTACGTCCCACCAATATGTCTTAGTACGTACGTTTTAACAAACGCTTTTGAAAACTCTACTTTAAGATATGCATGTACACATGCTTATAACATAATTATTAAGCAAGTACTATCATTATTAATTAACATCTGCATCTCTAATAGTACAGAAATTGACTTACGATATAACAGCACGTACAAATATTACTTATTGCGTGCTAGAATATCATTAATCTTAATCTTACTAGTATTAACATGAAATTGACTCTTTTTAAATCTCGTCTTGTACAGGTCCTTTATAGCATCCCATTTGCTATGGCATCTATATATTCTAGTAATGCTGGGGCAGGGCAAGGTAATTAATCCTGAATATTCTTGTTATGATGTTAATAACAATCAGATCAAAACTATATTTTTTAATTTGTTTAATTCCACAGGTCTATCACAAGGAGTCATAAATCTTGCAATAGTTGTCCCACAATAATTAACTATAACTTCCTCGCGCGTTTTCTCTCTTTCTCACGTATATATTTTCGATGTCTTTTGCCTTTTCTAGTTTAAACTAACGTGACGTTGGATATTTAATTTCCTAATTTTGCACCTCTAGGATTTTCATTTTCCTAACTTGATAACGTTTTAATGATTCGATTATCATAATAAAAACCAAAATGTATTTGTAGCCTAAGCACAAACAAGGGCAGTGATAATGCTAGAGAAGTGGAGTAACTTAATGCAGAAAAATAAGACTTAGAGCCTATCTTGCTTAGCTGAATTTAAGTAGCTTTTGAGTATCAAATACTGAAAAATACTTTTCAAGTGCTGGTTATGTATTTGTTGAGGTTTTATTTTAAGATGTAATATTCTTAAAATGAGGGTGAATGGGAAATGGAGGGAAAATGAAATTTTGAGTAAAATTTTAAGTTTCCCCCTCTTAACAATGAGACATTGTCCCATATTGGAAGTGAAAGACATTTTTGGTGGGTATATATATAATTGCTCTTCTTGTAGCTCTTAAAGAGTTAAGAAGAAAGCAAGCCTCGCGCCGTCGTCGTCGCTCGCTCGGCTCGGCTGCGGCTGCGGCTTCGGCTTCGGCTTCGGATTTTACCAAATTTATTTGTTAATAGTAAATATTAACGTAAGATTATCCGTATTTGTAAACGAATATTTTCCAATCCGTGTATTGATAATTTGGCAGCCGGATAATGGTCTTCCCACCATGAAGTGGCTTGCTCCACAAACATGAAGTGCTTGCTCCACAAACATGAAGTGCTTGATCCACCATGAAGGGTGGACGTTTGGTCTTGCACTCCTTCTTGGCTGCTATATATATGAGCAGCAAATGTTGAAGAAAGATACCAAAAACTCAACATACAATTCGCTCAACAAATTGGCTATACATTGCATTCCTTCCTCTCAGAACTTCCATACGTTTTTCTGAGTATATACTCCTTCGTTCTGCATTGTTTTTAACTTCAAACAAAGCAACTGTAAGTGTGATTTGCTACCGAACTTTGTGTTCGCCGAAACACTGGGGTTTGAAGTACCGCTACACCAGTGTGTTATTCGTTCTATCCTGGGAGGAAATAATCCATTACCTTGGGTACTAGGAGGGGATTAAATTCCTTAAGGAAACACTGTGAATTCAGTGGGCTCGAATTTATTATTATTGTTTCATTACGTTAACTTATATTTTGCAGAATTAATATTTACAAATACAGGAATATTGACGGGAATAACAATCTTAAGGAATTTAATATTTATTTCTGTACTTGTGTTATTCTTATTATTCTGCAAACTAAAACCTTTGTGGTTTGTGTACTCCCGTTTTGGAGAGTTAAGCCTTCGTGGCGTTTTGTTGGATATTAAAATCTACGTGATTTTTACTCCAGTTTGAAAACGTGTATTAAACGTTTGTTTGTGTCATTTTTTTCTGAAAAAGATGATGACTGAAAACGAAAACCAAGCTGTTCCGATGGCGACTGCCAACGCAACGACAAGCCGAACACCGGCGTTGGCACCGGCAGAAAAACCCGGAAAATTTTCCGGGATTGATTTCAAACGCTGGCAGCAGAAGATGTTCTTCTACTTAACTACGTTATGTCTACAGAAGTTCATCAAGGAAGATGTTCCTGATCTGCCGGATAAAACTCCAGATAATGAACGCTTTCTCGTGATTGAAGCGTGGAAGCATTCTGATTTTTTATGCAAGAATTATATTCTTAGCGGACTGGATGATAATCTGTATAATGTATACAGTAGCATGGAGACATCCAAAGAATTGTGGAATGCGCTTGAAAAGAAATATAAGACTGAAGATGCCGGGATGAAGAAATTCGTTGCCGCAAAATTTCTGGACTACAAAATGATAGATAGCAAGTCTGTTATTACTCAAGTCCAGGAATTGCAAGTGATTATTCATGATCTACTTGCTGAAGGTCTTGTAATCAACGAAGCATTCCAAGTAGCAGCAATGATTGAGAAGTTGCCTCCGTTGTGGAAGGACTTCAAAAATTATTTGAAACACAAACGAAAGGAAATGTCCCTTGAAGATCTCATTGTTCGGTTGAGAATCGAAGAGGACAATAAAGCTGCTGAAAGGAGAGGCCGTGGAAATTCAACAATAATGGGAGCAAATATTGTTGAAGCTAACAAAAAGAGGAAGAAGGCTTCTGGTCCGAAATACAACCCAAGCAAGAAGCGGTTCAGTGGAAACTGCTACAACTGTGGGAAAACCGGACACAAATCTACGGAGTGTCGTGCTCCGAAGAAAGACAAGAAAAGGGGTCAAGCAAACATGGTAGTAAACCATGATGATGTTGATAACTTGTGTGCCATGCTCTCTGAATGTAACTTGGTGGGAAATCCTAAACTGTGGTGGTTTGATTCAGGAGCCACTCGCCATGTTTGTGCAGTTAGAGAGGCTTTTGCTACCTATGCTCTTGCTGAACCCGGAGAGACAGTTTATATGGGAAATGCTTCAACAGCAAAAGTTGAAGGATATGGGAAGGTATTTCTAAAAATGACTTCTGGCAAGGTCATGACTTTGAACAATGTCCTTCATGTTCCCGAAATGAGAAAGAATTTAGTCTCTACTGGACTTCTTGTTAAGCACGGTTTTAAGTGCGTTTTTGTATCCAACAAGGTTGTAATTAGTAAGAATGAAATATTTGTGGGAAAAGGTTACCTCACCGAGGGCCTTTTCAACCTAAATGTAATGGTTGTTGAAAATAATAATAATATTTCAGCTTCTTCTTACTTACTTGAGTCAAATGATTTATGGCATGTACGTTTGGGTCATGTCAATTATAAAACCTTGCGGAAAATGATTAACTTGGAAGTACTGCCCAAGTTTGAATGCGAAAAATCAAAATGTCAAACATGTGTGAAATCTAAGTATGTTAAACATCCTTATAAGTCAGTTGAAAGGAATTCAAATCCTTTAGACTTAATTCACACAGATATTTGTGACATGAAGTCAATACCATCTCGCGGTGGAAAGAAGTATTTCATAACTTTTATTGACGATGGTACTCGATATTGCTATGTTTACTTACTGAATAGTAAAGATGAAGCAATAGACGCATTCAGGCAATACAAAAATGAAGTTGAAACGCAACTTAACAAGAAAGTAAAAATGATAAGAAGTGATAGGGGTGGTGAATATGAATCTCCTTTTGAAGAAATATGTTTAGAATATGGAATTATTCATCAAACAACAGCCCCTTACACGCCCCAATCTAATGGGATTGCGGAAAGAAAGAATCGCACATTAAAGGAGATGATGAATGCGTTGTTGATAAGTTCTGGTTTGCCACAGAACTTGTGGGGGAAAGCCATTCTTACGGCTAATCGAATATTAAATCGAGTGCCCCATAGCAAAACACAATCCATTCCTTATGAACAATGGAAAGGAAGGAAGCCCAACTTGAATTATTTTAAAGTGTGGGGGTGTTTGGCAAAAGTGCAAGTTCCTAAACCCAAAAGGGTAAAGATAGGACCGAAAACCGTTGATTGTGTTTTCATAGGATATGCGACAAATAGTAAAGCATATCGATTTCTGGTTCATAAATCAGAAAATCCCGACATTCATAATAATACGGTTATAGAATCAGATAATGCTGAGTTTTTTGAAAATATATATCCGTATAAAAAGGAATGTGAGTCGTTTGGTGAAGGATCTAAACGACCTCGGGAAGAAACAAAAGAAAGTACATGTAATCAGGAGAATCCAAGACGTAGTAAACGTCAAAGAACGTCTACTTCATTTGGACCAGATTTTGTGACTTTCTTATTGGAGAATGAGCCTCAAACATTTAAAGAAGCTATGACTTCTTCGGAATTATTGTTTTGGAAAGAGGCAGTCAATAGTGAAATAGAATCCATATTGAACAACCATACATGGGAATTGGTTGATCTTCCTCCTGGAAATAAACCTTTGGGTTCTAAATGGATTTTTAAGAGAAAAATCAAAGATGATGGCACTATTGATAAATTCAAGGCAAGGCTCGTAGTCAAAGGGTATAGACAACGAGAAGGTCTAGACTACTTTGATACATACTCTCCAGTTACAAGAATTACGTCCATACGGATGTTAGTAGCATTAGCTGCAGTGTATGGTCTTGAAATTCATCAAATGGATGTTAAGACGGCCTTCTTAAATGGAGAGTTGGAGGAAGAAATTTACATGGAACAACCTGAAGGGTTTGTGGTTCCAGGTAAAGAAAAGAAGGTATGTAGACTTGTTAAGTCTCTTTACGGACTAAAATAAGCACCCAAACAATGGCATGCGAAATTTGACCAAACAATGTTGTCAAATGGTTTTAAGATAAATGAATGTGATAAATGCGTGTACATTAAAAATGTTCCAAATCACATAGTCATTGTTTGCCTATATGTGGATGATATGTTGATAATGAGTAATGACATTGCCAACATAAATGCTACTAAGCGTATGCTCAATAGCAAGTTTGATATGAAAGACTTGGGAGTTGCTGATTTAATTCTGGGAATTAAGATCAATAAGACTCCTCAAGGTCTGGCATTGTCACAATCTCATTATATTAAGACAGTACTTGAAAAATTCAAGCACTTGGGCTTTAAAGTTGCAAAGACTCCAATTGACGTGAATCTTGCATTAGCAAAGAACAAAGGCCAAAGCATATCACAATTGGATTATGCTCGTGTATTGGGATGCTTAATGTATATCATGAATTGTACACGACCAGACATAGCTTGTGCTATAAGTAAACTGAGTCGATATACGAGCAATCCAGGCCAATCTCATTGGATGGCAATGAAACGAGTTTTGGGATATTTAGAACATACCCAGAACTTTGAATTGCACTACAGTAATTTCCCTGCGGTGATTGAGGGATACTGTGATGCAAATTGGATCACCGGTTCAACTGATTCTAAGTCCACGAGTGGATATGTATTCACTATTGGTGGAGGAGCGGTATCTTGGAAGTCGTCCAAACAAACATGTATTGCCCGCTCTACAATGGAGGCTGAATTCATAGCCTTAGATAAAGCCGGTGAAGAAGCTGAATGGCTCCGAAATTTCTTGGAAGACATTCCATTTTGGCCCAAACCGTTGGCACCAATATGCATACATTGTGATAGTCAAGCGGCAATTGGAAGGGCTGGGAGCGTCATGTATAACGGTAAATCTCGTCATATACGACGAAGACATAAAACCGTTAGGCAATTACTCTCTAGAGGAATTATCACAATTGACTATGTAAAGTCAAGTGATAATGTGTCGGATCCACTTACAAAAGGCCTAACTAGAGAGGTAGTTGAGAAATCATTAAGGGGAATGGGGCTATGGCCGAGAACAAGTCATTGTGGCGGTAACTCTACCTAGAAGACTGGAGATCCCAAGATCTAGGTTCAAAGAGATCAAACAAAGTCATTAATGACGGTTCAACATTGTCAAATAAAATTTTAGTCCATTCTCGTGATGAGACAATGTTCAGTACCAAGGATAAAGCATTAAGGCTTTTTAATGATTTCTAAATTTGATACGGGGTATATCAAATAGTGTATCTACAGGATGACACGTTTAGGAATCACCTATTTAAGTGTGAAGTGTGAGCCGCTTCAAGGAGAACTTTGTAAGGCCAGTTTTCTACGCACTTATGAAACCAGGCGGTGTTCATGGCTGAAACGAACACAACAATGAGAACCAAAGACGGTTAAGGGTTGATTGTGTGACTTATGGTTGTCTAGGTATACACCAAAGATCGACGGTTCAAAGATATCAAATCTACCGATTGACCGAGTATATCCGACATAAGTTTACTACGGAAAGTTCAAAGGGAAACCTACTTATCCAGATGCAATTAATCCTTGCTTGTAAATCACACAGTTTTTCATGCATACTTCCGTGATATAGCCATTCCCCATTCATGTGGGGGATTGTTGAGGTTTTATTTTAAGATGTAATATTCTTAAAATGAGGGTGAATGGGAAATGGAGGGAAAATGAAATTTTGAGTAAAATTTTAAGTTTCCCCCTCTTAACAATGAGACATTGTCCCATATTGGAAGTGGAAGACATTTTTGGTGGGTATATATATAATTGCTCTTCTTGTAGCTCTTAAAGAGTTAAGAAGAAAGCAAGCCTCGCGCCGTCGTCGTCGTCGCTCGCTCGGCTCGGCTTCGGCTACGGCTACGGCTTCGGCTTCGGCTTCGGCTTCGGCTTCGGCTTCGGATTTGGATTTGGATTTGGATTTGGATTTGGATTTGGATTTGGTCAAATGATCGATTGATTGATTAATTTTTTGGATCAAATTTATTTGTTAATAGTAAATATTAACGTAAGATTATCCGTATTTGTAAACGGATATTTTCCAATCCGTGTATTGATAATTTGGCAGCCGGATAATGGTCTTCCCACCATGAAGTGGCTTGCTCCACAAACATGAAGTGCTTGCTCCACAAACATGAAGTGCTTGATCCACCATGAAGGGTGGACTTTTGGTCTTGCACTCCTTCTTGGCTGCTATATATATGAGCAGCAAATGTTGAAGAAAGATACCAAAAACTCAACATACAATTCGCTCAACAAATTGGCTATACATTGCATTCCTTCCTCTCAGAACTTCCATACGTTTTTCTGAGTATATACTCCTTCGTTCTGCATTGTTTTTAACTTCAAACAAAGCAACTGTAAGTGTGATTTGCTACCGAACTTTGTGTTCGCCGAAACACTGGGGTTTGAAGTACCGCTACACCAGTGTGTTATTCGTTCTATCCTGGGAGGAAATAATCCATTACCTTGGGTACTAGGAGGGGATTAAATTCCTTAAGGAAACACTGTGAATTCAGTGGGCTCGAATTTATTATTATTGTTTCATTACGTTAACTTATATTTTGCAGAATTAATATTTACAAATACAGGAATATTGACGGGAATAACAATCTTAAGGAATTTAATATTTATTTCTGTACTTGTGTTATTCTTATTATTCTGCAAACTAAAACCTTTGTGGTTTGTGTACTCCCGTTTTGGAGAGTTAAGCCTTCGTGGCGTTTTGTTGGATATTAAAATCTACGTGAGTATTTTGGCACTCACATTGTTGCCTTCTCCTCCTGAGCCTGATGCCAAACCAAGCCCCATTTTCGCCGTTGCTTCCCACTGACAAAGTACTGGAGTCTGGACATCACAAAAACAAGTTTTGATCACTAATTTTTTCTTCCTTTTTTGTTCATAATGCAGAATTAGAGTAACACAGTTTTGAAGGTCGCGCTTTTCTTTTCCTTCCTTTTGTAAATGGCTGTACAAATTAATGATGTTAAACATATATATTAACATACCGTTTTTGAGTTTGAAAGGAATTGTTAGTATATGTTACTTAAAAGGCTGGCAGAGTCCAATTCCTCTCATTGATCTCTCGCTTCTTTTCCCATGTTATATCTATCTATCATGGTTTAAAGTATTTAAATGGGAAAACGGTATATGAGAAAAAGGGCAGTTAGCACCCAACTAACAAGAGAAAGAAAGGGTTTAACTTGTATGCACGTACAATGTAATTTTTTTAATACTTAGAGATCATTAAAATGTAACTAAAGATAAGTACAATACTTAGCAAATCAAGTTAGTAACCCAAAAAAATAAGACGAATAAATTCTTATAGTAGGTTAAATTGCACTGATTATACAAAAGTTCATTTATACTATACTTTTAGTGGATAAAAGGGCAAGAATTCTTGGATGGGTTTCTGGATTTCAATTTGTTAATTCCTTTTTTCATGCACCAATAATTTATTTTAGACCATACATTTTAAGTCTTTATTTCTTTCTTAAATTTCATGTTAGTCAAAGTGCATCAAATAGGATTGGAGAAGTAATAAGTTTTAAAAAAGAAAAGAATGAATTGAACTAAAAATAACATGCAATTGTATAATATATGTGCAATTCATATATAATACCCGTGTATGATCATTGTATAATTTAGATATACAAATAAGAGAAGTAAACAGTAAACTCCACTGTCATTTTGGTAAAAGTCCCCAAAAAGAAAGTCCTAAGTGCCTCGACAAAAAAACAAAAATTACAAAGCTTAACATGTAATAATTCTGCTAATTAAAAGGAAAAGTTAGCCCGTTTCACACAAGCAGTACTCCCTCTATATAAAATAAGCTAACGGTCACATTTGCAACATTTCGTTCAAAAACACCCCCCTCTCCCCATCTCTTTGTGACAAATTCTTTCTGTTTCTCTTTCATGGCAGAGAATCAAGAATCTTTGGAAAAACCCAATTTACAGACTGAATTAGAGAAGAAGATTCCACTGTTTACAGTGCTAAAGAATGGAGCCATCCTCAAAAACATCTTTCTTCTTGATAATCCCCCACCTATAACCACAGCTTCTATTGAAGAAACGAAACCAGATTTTGAAGAGATTTTGTTGGTGGTTGGACGACATCCAGATTGTAACATAGTCTTGGAACACCCAAGCATCAGCAGATTCCACCTCCGCGTTCATTCTAATCCCTCTACTCACTCCCTCTCTGTTATTGATCTGTCTTCTGGTAATTCTTTAATTTCTCTTATCTTATTTAGACTATATATTCAAGCTCTGCCTTTGTAAGCCATATTTAAAAGAAGAGGGTTGTGGAAATTTTACTACTGTTTTTTTTTCTTCATAATCTTGCATATTGGTGATTTTATTAATGCACTAATGTTTCTTTATTTTTATTTTTTTCTTGATTAAGACAAGAATTTTTATGCTTAGTATTTCTCTCTATCATTTTGCTTCAGCGTACTATGAATTCTCTGTATAATTTATTGTTTAACATGCTTCATTTCTCTTTGCTCTAGACATTTTGATTGATTCTTTTTTTTTTTTTTTCTGCTTTCCTTCTATATACGGTCGAAATAAACTTCGGCAATCGTACGATTGATCGAGGTCGAAACATAATGGATCGAAGAAAGACTTCGTAATATCGAGATGAGTTTCGAAGATGGTATGAACGAGCTTCAGATTTCAAGTATAGGTCAAATAACGAGTTCGAAGTCATTATCGAGCTCGGGTCCGAATCGTACTATGATGAGATGATTTCGAGCTTAAGGGCAGAGGGCAACCGATACCGAGCCCGAATCGTCACCTGATCCCGAGTCCACATCGAGCTCTAGAAGCAATTCCGACCTTCATCGAGACATCGAGCTCGAGCTCACACACAAGAGCCGTTGCAAACACACTAAGGGAGAGAATCTCGGCGGAAATTAGGGAAAAGTTGATTTATCATGGGTTCTCCACTATGCATTTTTAATTATATCTAAAGTAGGATCCTCCACTATAAAGACGATGACTACATTTTTGTAAAGGGCAGTTTTTTGCTTACATTGTAATTCAAGCACCATATTCTCCTATATTCAAGGATTATTCTTTTAGGCTTCATTAATTAACTCATTTTGCTGAATCCTAAAAATTATTTTCTTTCCAACCTTGTTTATTTTGCATTCTTTGCAATCTATATTTGATATTTCTATTTATCCTTACGATTTGTATTAAGCTATACCACATATCCTTAGAACTACGTACAAATTAAACTCTATCCGTTTTTCGGGTAAATAGTTTGGTGCCAATCGTGGGGCTAAGGGTAACACTGATTATTTGATACGAATCTGCAAAAACACACCGTTTTGCGCTTGTTTCCGGAAGTATCTTGGATTTCGGATTAGCAACGACTAACTACCAATCAAATGGCCTCACCTATCGACAACGAAACTGGTCTTCAAGATGAGAACAACAACTTGACACCCAGTACCGAAAGACCAATTGTCAACGCCGTTGGAGCTCGAATCGAAGTGCCGATAGATATCAATTCGCATGTGGCCATTGAGGCGAACCTACATTCTGAACCTGAAAATAGCATTCATGGTAGCACTCGATCTGCAGCTCGAGATAACCATAACGTCGAGGAAAACGGAGTCAACTTGCGTATGATTTTCGAAATGTTGCAAGCTCAACAAGCAGCGATAGCTCCGTTGCAGAGCCAAACCCAGCTACCGAGCAGGCCGGAGCCCAGTCCACCTCGAGAAATTGCTCACAGAACGGAGCCAACCATAGTGAGGTCAAATGAGCAAGAATCGCGGACTACTCCCGAAATTGCTAAAATACTCGAGGAGCTCATGAAGCGAGTCGAAGCCAACGATAAATAAGTAGAAACATATAACTCCAGGGTCGATCAGATCCCGGGAGCTCCACCAATGATAAAAGGGTTAGATTCCAATAAATTCGTGCAAAAGCCTTTTTCCTCGAGCGCAACCCCAAAACCAATCCCCAAAAAATTCCGTATGCCCGAAATTCCTAAATATAACGGAACGACCGACCCCAACGAACACGTCACCTCTTACACGTGTGCCATCAAGGGCAATGATTTAGAAGACGATGAAATCAAATCTATGTTGTTAAAAAAATTCGGAGAGACCCTCTCGAAGGGAGCAATGATTTGGTATCACAACCTACCGCCGAATTGCATCGACTCGTTTGCCATGTTAGCAGATTCTTTTGTAAAAGCACACGCTTACGCCATAAAAGTCGCAACAAGGAAATCGGACCTTTTCAAGGTAAGTCAAAAGGATAACGAGATGCTAAGAGAGTTCGTATCTCGTTTTCAAATGGAACGAATGGATCTGCCACCAGTCACAGACGATTGGCTGTTCAGTCTTTCACTCAAGGTTTGAACGAACGAAGTTCGACGGCTTCACAGTGGTTGAAGCATAACCTGATCGAATACCCAGCCATCACGTGGGCCGACGTGCACAATCGGTACCAATCAAAAATTAGGGTCGAAGATGATCAGTTGGGGTCTGAACCCGCTGCTCGAAGGGATATTAATCGAGAACAAGGTCCGATCAGGGATCGATATCAATCATATAACAGAAACCACAAAATCAATGAATCGAGACGTAACCCCGGACAAAGCAACAAAAGAAGTGATCGAGGTCAAGGACCTCGGGGGCTGATGAACAGAAGTGGGTTCGACAGGCCTACCGGATCTAAGGAAGCGCCTCGGTTATCGGAGTATAACTTCAGCATTGATGCATCCGCCATTATGTCGGCTATCGGACGCATCAAAGACACTAAATGGCCTCGGCCCATGCAGACCGATTTTGCCCAGTCCCAATCAAATGTGCGAATATCATGGCACCCATGGCCACAGAACGGAAGACTGCAGGCAACTAAGAGAGGAGGTAGCCCGGTTATTCAATAAAGGGCACCTTCGAGAATTTTTAAGCGACAGGGCGAAGAACCATTTAAAAAACAGGGATTTCGGTAAGCAAAACGAACAAGAAGAACCACAGCACGTCATTCACATGATCATCGGCGGGTTCGATACCCCTCAAGGGCCGGTGCTTAAACACACTAAGTCATCGATTGTGAGAGAAAAACGATCTCGAACTCAGGATTACGCACCCATAGGAACTTTGTCCTTCAATGATGAAGATGCAGAAGGAGTCATACAACCTCATAACGATGCACTGTAATATCGTAATTATGAATAAAACTAAAGTTAAGCGTGTGTTAATTGATCCAGGTATCTCGGCCAACATCATTAGATTGAAGGTCGTACAACAGCTCGGTCTACAGGACTAGATCGTACCCGCGACCCTGGTTTTAAACGGATTCAATATGGCATGTGAAACCACCAAAGGCGAGATAATTCTGCCGATAAACATGGCCGGGACCATCCGGGAAACGAAGTTACACGTAATCGAAGGCGACATGAGGTACAACGCCATTTTTGGAAGGCCATGGATCCACAACATGAGAGCTGTATCTTCGACCCTACACCAGGTTCTTAAATTCCCAACATCGAGTGGGGTCATAACAGTGTACGGAGAACAACTGGCCACGAGAGAAATGTTTGCCGTCGAGGAAGCGAACTCAAAAGAGATCGAGCTAAAAAGAGGAGCAAGATGCCAAATAGCAATCACAGACACCAGCTTTAACCCAACCAAAAAATCGGAAGATCGATGAAGATGATGATCAAATGATCCCTAGATCCTTCGTGCTTCCCGATGATTCCAACACTACCCAATCAACGATTGAAGAGTTGGAGCAAGTCATATTAATCGGGCATTTGCCCGAACGAAAGGTATGCCTGAGAACGAGATTAACCTCCGAACTCAGGGACAAGCTTATTCAATTTCTTATCGATAACATGGATTATTTTGCTTGGTCCCATTTAGATATAACAGGGATCCCACTGGATATAACGACGCATTGGCTAAGCCTGGACCCTAGGTTCTAACCAATAAAGCAAAAGAGAAGGCCCCAATCCCGAATTCATAAAGGACGAGGTAACTAAACTTCTCAGAATAGGGTCCGTTCGGGAGGTAAAATATCCCGAATGGTTAGCCAATGTAGTTGTAGTCCCTAAAAAAGGGAACAAACTTAGAATGTGTATAGATTACAAGGAATTAAACAGGGCATGCCCCAAAGATTCTTTTCCACTGCATAACATCGATCGCATGATAGATACTACGGCCGGCCACAAGATCCTTACTTTTCTCGATGCCTATTCTAGGTATAATCAAATCCAAATGAACCCGGAAGACCAGGAAAAGACTTCATTTGTCACCAAATATGGAACATATTGTTATAATGTGATGCCCTTCGTGCTAAAAAATGCAGGAGCTACTTACCAACGCCTAGTAAACAAAATGTTCGAGGAATAAATAGGTAAAACAATGAAAGTTTATATTGATGACATGCTAGTTAAATCTCTGCGCGCAGAGGACCATTTGACCCATTTGCAGGAAACATTCGAGATTTTAAGGAAATACAACATGAAACTCAACCACGAGAAATGTGCTTTCAGGGTCGGTTCGGGCAAGTTCCTCGACTTCATGGTGTCAAATCGGGGGATCGAGATTAACCCTGATAAAATCAAGGCCATAGAAGACATCGCCATCGTGGACAGCGTAAAAGCCGTGCAGAGGCTAACGGGACGGATTGCCGCCTTAGGCCGATTCATTTCAAGGTCGTCAGATCGAAGTCACAAATTTTTCTCTCTACTAAAAAAGAAGAACGATTTCGCTTGGACCCCGGAATGCCAACAGGCATTATAGAAATTAAAACGATATCTATCGAGCCCACCACTGCTTCATACTCCAAAAACAGACGAAAAACTTTGCTTGTACTTGGCAGTATCGGAAATCGCGGTAAGCGGTGTCCTAGTTCGAGAAGAGCAAGATACGCAATTTCCCGTCTATTATGTAAGTCGAACCTTAGGAGAAGCAGAAACTAGATATCCACACTTAGAAAAATTGGCACTTGCACTGATAAGCGCCTCTAGAAAGTTAAGACCGTACTTTCAATGTCACCCCATATGCGTATTGACCACTTACCCACTCCGTAATATTTTGCACAAGCCCGAACTATCAGACCGATTGGCCAAATGGGCCGTCGAACTCAGTGGGTACGATATCGAATATCAACCCCGTACGACCATCAAGTCTCAAATTTTAGCGGACTTCGTGGCCGATTTCACGCCGACCCTCGTACCCGAAGTTGAAAAAGAACTCTTATTGAAATCGGGTATGTCATCGGGGGTATGGACCCTTTTACGGACGGGGCTTCGAATGTGAAGGGGTCCGGGCTAGGCATCGTTTTAAAGCCACCCACGGGTAACACTATTAGGCAATCTATCAAAACTACTAGGTTGACTAACAACGAGGCCGAGTATGAGGCCATGATTGCAGGTCTCGAGCTAGCTAAAAGCTTAGGAGTAGAAGTCATTGAAGCCAAGTGTGACTCTTTGCTGGTGGTAAATCAAGTGAACAAAACCTTCGAAGTTCGAGAAGATAGAATGCAAAGGTATTTGGACAAACTGCATGTCACTCTGCACCATTTCAAAGAATTGACTTTACAGCATGTTCCACGAGAGCAAAACAGTGAGGCCGATGCACTTGCAAATTTGGGATCATCGGTCGAGGAATCGAGATAAGCTCAGGGATTGTCGTTCAACTCTCGAGATCCGTGATCGAAGAAGGTCATGCCGAGATAAATTCTACAAGCTTAACCTGGGATTGGAGGAATAAGTATATTGAATACTTAAAGACTGGAAAGCTCCCATCGGACCCTAAAGATTCGAGGGCCCTACGAACCAAAGCTGCTCGATTCACATTAACTGCAAACGGATCGTTATACCGAAGGACATTCGATGGACCATTGGCGGTATGCTTAGGTCCAGGAGACACCGACTACGTCCTACGTGAGGTGCACGAAGGCACTTGTGGAAATCACTCCGGTACCGATTCATTAGTCCGAAAAATAATCAGGGCAGGGTATTATTGGATCGATATGGACAAAGATGCAAAGTAGTTTGTTCGAAAATGTGACAAATGTCAAAGGTTTGCACCGATGATCCATCAGCCCGGAGAGCAACTTCACTCAGTCCTATCCCCATGGAACGTTATACCGAAGGACATTAACTGCAAACGGAACGTTATACCGAAAGACATTCGATGGACCATTGACGGTATGCTTAGGTCCAGGAGACACCGACTATGTCCTACGTGAGGTGCACGAAGGCACTTGTGGAAATCACTCTGGTGCCGATTCATTAGTCCGAAAAATAATCAGGGCAGGGTATTATTGGATCGATATGGACAAAGATGCAAAGGACTTTGTTCGAAAATGTGACAAATGTCAAAGGTTTGCACCGATGATCCATCAACCCGGAGAGCAACTTTACTCAGTCCTATCCCCATGGCCATTCATGAAATGGGGAATGGATATCGTCGCCCCCCTGCCATCGGCCCCAGGTAAAGCTAAGTTTATTTTATTTATGACTGACTATTTCTCTAAATGGGTTGAAGCACATGCATTCGTGAAAGTAAGAGAGAAAGAGGTTATAGACTTTATCTAGGATCATATCGTATGTCGATTCGGGATACCCACTGAAATAGTGTGTGACAATGAAAAACAGTTTGTCGGCAGCAAAGTGACGAAATTCTTCGAAGACCACAAAATAAAAAGGATATTATCAATACCGTATCACCCCAGTGGGAACGGACAGACTGAATCAACGAACAAAACTATCATTCAAAACCTAAAGAAGAGGTTGAACGACGCTAAGGAAAAATGGAGAGAAATCCTACCCGAAGTTCTTTGGGCATATCGAACAACATCAAAATCCAGTACGGGGGCAACCCCGTTCTCCTTAGTATATGGCTCCGAAACCTTGATTCCAGTCGAAGTCGGGGAACCCAGTGCCAGGTTTCGATATACAACAGAAGAGTCAAATAACGAGACTATGAACACTAGCCTCGAATTATCGGATGAAAGACGAGAAGCTGCTCTCATCCAATTGGCTGCCCAAAAGCAGCGAATCGAAAGATACTATAATCGAAGAACCAAGCTTTGCCATTTTAAACTCGAGGACTTAGTGCTAAGGAAAGTCACCCTCAGTACCCGAAATCCAAACGAAGGAAAAGTAGGACCGAACTGGGAAGGATCGTATTAGGTTCTCGAAAACGTCAGAAAAGGATCTTACAAGCTCGGTATTATAAACGGCAAACAACTATCAAGCAATTGGAATGTGTCGCACCTAAAACGATACTACTGCTAAGGTATGACCCTCCCATATTCGTTTACATTTCGAAACTAACCCCTGCAGGAGTCCGATCAGGAGCTAAGATGGATCCTTCAATACGAAGCCCTAGGTTTGAAAGCACGCGTTGCACTCTTTTCCCCTTAGACCGGTTTTATCCCAAATGGATTTTTCGGCAAGGTTTTTAATGAGGCAACCATTGATCGTGCTAAACATAGAAACAATTTGACAGTATCCGAGGCCTCTTTACAATCGACCTCGAATACTGGGGGGCATTTGCCCTCAAATATATCAAGTTCTGATGCAAGAAAGTTATTTCGTAACAATAGGGTTCCAATAGGAAAAGTTGTAAGAGCCAAATAGTCAAAACGAACCATGCTCATGTAGTTGGCCCGAGCCCTGACGCAAAATATGAACACATGTATAATGACTTGCAAAGAAATTTTTCTTCTTTACCCAAATCTTGTATCCAAGAAAAATTCCTCAATTTCGAGATCTATTATGCAAACAGGATTGAGATAAATCTCCGAGTTCGAGCAAGCACCCACTCGACTATTACGCCTATGGGCTACATTACTTCGAGTTCGAAACATTCACTCGACTAATAAGCCTACGGGCTACTCTTATTTCGAGTTCGAGTAAGCACTCACTCGACCATTACGCCTACGGGCTACATTACTTCGAGTTCGAAACATTCACTCGACTAATAAGACGGGCTACTCTTATTCCGAGTTCGAGCAAGCACTCACTCGACCACTACGCCTACGGGTTACATTACTTCGAGTTCGAATCATTCACTCGACTACTAAGCCTACAGGCTACTTTTATTTCAAGTTCGAGCAAGCACTCACTCGACCATTACGCCTACGGGCTACATTACTTCGAGTTCGAATCATTCACTCGACTACTAAGCCTACGGGCTACTTTTATTTCGAGTTCGGGCAAGCACTCACTCGACCATTACGCATACGGGCTATATTACTTCGAGTTTGAAACATTCACTCGACTAATAAGCTCACGGGCTACTCTTATTCCGAGTTCAAGCAAGCACTCACTCGACCATTATGCCTACGGGCTATATTACTTCGAGTTCGAAACATTCACTCGATTAATAAGCCTACGGGCTACTCTTATTCCGAGTTCTAGTAAGCACTCACTCGACTATTACGCCTATGGGCTACATTACTTTGAGTTCGAAATATTTACTCGACTAATAAGCCTACGGGCTACTCTTATTCCGAGTTCGAGCAAGCACTCACTCGACTGTTATGCCTATGGACTACATTACTTCGAGTTCGAAACATTCACTCGACTAATAAGCCTACGGGCTACTCTTATTCCGAGTTCGAGCAAACACTCACTCGACCATTATGCTTACGGGCTACAATACTTCGAGTTCGAATCGTTCAATCGACTACTAAGCCTACGGGCTATATTACTTCGAGTTCGAAACAGTCACTCGACTATTACGCCTATGGGCTACATTACTTCGAGTTCGAATCATTCACTCAACTAATAAGCCTAAGGGCTACATCATCTCAAGTTTGAGCAATCACTCAACTCGACTACTAAGCGTGTGAGCTACCTTATTTCAAGTTTGAGTAAGCGCTCACTCGGTTATAAAGGCTACGAAGTCCAAATTCGATCAAATTGCCTAAATCCTTATGAAAATATTCATAAGGCATGAATAAAATCTTCACAAGGCAGGAAACAAAACAGAAGCAAGTCGGTAAAAGAAAAAGATATTTATATATATACAAAATTGTTTACATGATTGATTGCAACGTAGAAACTAAGGGCTAAGTTTCTTGGTTATCTCCGGGAGCGGTCTCTTCTCCACCGGGCTCCCCCCCGTTCTCGGACACGCTCTTATTCCCATCATCATCATTATCATCATCATCATCATCCGAAGCCAAGGCTTCATCATCGAAAGCCAAGGCTTCAGCATCGGCTTCGAGTTCTTTAGCCCTTTTTATCTTTTCAGCGAGATCGAAACCTCGAGCATGGATCTTCTCGAGGGTCTTCCTCCGAGATCGGCACTTAACAAGTTCAGCGACCCAATGTGCTCGAGTATCAGCAGTTTCGGCTGCCTCTCTTGCTTGGACCTGGGCAGCTTCAGCATCGGCCTGATAGACGGCCACGAGCGCATCCGCATCGACCTTTGCCTTTTCGGCGTCATATTCGGCCTTAGCAAGTTCAGAGGCCAATCGAGCCTCAAGCTCCTCTATTCTTCTTGCTTGAACCGAGCCTTTCTCCTTCATTCTTTGGAGTTGGTTTTCGGCCGATGATAATTGGGCTCGAGCAGCTTCTTTCTCTGCAGCAAAGCGGTCCATACCTTATTTCCACTTCAAAGACTCTGCTTTTATAACATCGACCTCTTCACGAAGTTTTTCGATCATCTCAATTTTCTGCTGCAGCTGTGAGACCGAAAAATTAGCCATCGTTCCGGTATCGAGCCCATAGGCTTTTAAAAGTATTATTACCTGCTTGGATAGATCGGTCTAATCTTGGTGAGCCTTGGCCAACTCAGCTCGGAGGTTTTTTATTTCCTCTCCCCTTTGCCCTAAGAGGAGTTTTAGGGAGTTTCTCTCCTCCGTAACCCGTTGAAGGTCGGCCTCGTATCGACGCAGCTTGGTTCGGGATCGAGAACATGCTTCTCGATGAACTGCCGCGGCCTGCAAAGAAAGAAGAAAAGAAGTTAGAAAAGAAAAGCAAACATAAAGGTAATACCAACAAAATAATTTAATGCTTACCTAATTCAAATCCTGCTGCACCCCGTGAAAAAGATCCGATGCATCACTAGTACCGGCAACGTCCTCGACACCGGTAAACATGTCACGAAAAGGATCCTCTCCATCATGAGGCCTGTCTAGTTGGAGGGCCCCCAAAGCTTGGGCTTCCCGAATCGCCCCTGCGGAAAAAGCAGGAAAGGTGGGCGAGTCTTCGATTGCTAGTGCCCCAAAAGAATCACTTGGAGCATCCTCTTCGGTTCGAAGATATTCGAGGAGAGCCCCTTCAGACATATCCCCCATCCGTTGGCTTCGATGGGAAGCATCTTCGATCTCTAACAACTCAGGGACTCTGCCCGAATCTTTCTCCGATATATCCTCAGTTCGAAGCGGAGCCTTATGAACCACCATCGATCCAGTTGCCTGTGGAAACGTCGGTGGTCTTCTTCGTTCGGGCCGCCAGCGCGGCCATCATTTTCTTCTTCTTCGTCTTCATCCCTTAGGCGCAGAACTGATTCTACGGTCAAAGGAATGGTATTCTTGTTCGGCTTACGAGCCGTCCTCTTCTTCGGTTTTGGATCTTCGGAAACGGAGGGCCTTTTCCTCTTATTATCTTTCATCGGCTTTGGGACAGAGGCCGAAGCCTCTTCCTCGACGGACGAGGGCCTCAAAACCGCATCTTTGCCCACACCTACATACGGGAAATTTTATCAAAGTGTACGGAAAGCATCTTGTTCGAACTACCAAAAAATACGAGAAAGGAGCTTACCATGATTTTTGGCCTCCCATCGGCCCTTTGACAAATCACGCCATGAGCGCTCGACGTATGTGGAGGTCGAAGCCAGAGCACGTACCCAGTTCTTGAGATCGAAAATTGCGCCGGGCATCCAGGGAACCGCTGCATCACAAAAAGGGAAATATCGGTGAGAAAAGAAATGAAAGGGCAAAATAGAAGGAAGTAACAACAGAATTACACTTACGCTTCATATTCCACTCCTTGGGAAAAGGTATCTTTTCAGTCGGAATCAGATCCGAAGTCCTTACCCGAACGAACCTGCCCATCCAGCCTCGATCCCTGTCCTCGTGGCTCGAAAACAGAGCTTTGGTAGCCTGACGCTGAAGTTTTATTAACCCTCCTCGAAAAAGGCGGGGACGGTACAATCGGATGAGATGGTCAAGGGTGAACGACACCCCCTCGATTTTGTTCACAAAGTATCGGATCAAAATAACGATCCGCCAAAAAGAAGGATGGACCTGGCCTAGGGTTATTTGGTATTGAC
Source organism: Nicotiana tomentosiformis (assembly GCF_000390325.3). Taxonomy (NCBI): domain Eukaryota; kingdom Viridiplantae; phylum Streptophyta; class Magnoliopsida; order Solanales; family Solanaceae; genus Nicotiana; species Nicotiana tomentosiformis. The sequence goes on from NC_090817.1 coordinate 120,126,388, forward strand.
GACAGAAGTCAATAATAACAGAATCAAGGGGACCTAACGTGAAAGGGTAAGTATACACGCTTAAAAACCCTTTCACGTAAGTGGTGATATCTTCGTCAGAAGAAGGGATTATTATTTCTTTGTCTTCCCAATTGCAATCTTTCTTTAGTTGTTTGAGGTGCCTCTCGGTTATCGAACACATGTACCTCGATACTAGCTCACATCGGCCGGGAACCGATGAGCCTTTATCGACCTTAAAATCAGAGGTAAGAACACACGCCCCAGGAACACACTCCTCAGGCCGTGGCTCTACCGGTGTTTCGTCGGCGGCAGACTGTGAAGATGAAGCTTTCTCTTTCTGAGGAATGGTTTGTGATGTTTTCGTCATTTTCAAATTTAAAGGTCAAGAATAGAAGAAAGTGACAAAGATTTGGTAGTTTTGAAGAAGGACTTTTGCAAAGAAGAATCACAGATTTGCGAATAAACTCAAAGGGTATGAAAAAGAACTTGGGAAATTTGGAAGATTGAAGATGTAAAAGTGGTAAATGGTAAAAGGAAGGGCTATTTATAGATTAAAGCAATGGCGGTTCAATATCAGCGGTGGCCGACCACCGTCTGACATGCATTAAATGCCTTGAATAACTAAATCGACGGGACAGCTATCACGTGCGTCATGATCGAACCCGATGTGAACGTCAGCTTATAATCCAATCGAGCCATTGAGAAATCATATCGTTTCTCACCACATCCTTCCCGAGAAACGAGGGGACTATCTGTATACAGTCGAAATAGACTTCGACCTTCGTACGATTGATCGAGGTTAAAACATAATGGATCGAAGAAAGACTTCGTAATATCGAGATGAGTTACGAAGATGGTATGAACGAGGTTCAGATTTCAAGTATAAGTCAAACACTGAGTTCGAAGTCATTATCGAGCTCGGGTTCGAATCGAACTATGATGAGATGATTTTGAGCTTAAGGGGCAGAGGTCAACCGATACCGAGCCCGAATCATCACCTGATCCCGAGTCCACATCGAGCTCTAGAAGCAATACCAACCTGCATCGAGGCCGATCGAGCTCGAGCTCACAGATAAGAGCCGTTGCAAACACACTAAGGGAGAGAATCTCGGCGGAAATTAAGGAAAAGCTGATTTATCATGGGTTCTCCACTATGTATTTTTAATTATATCTAAAGTAGGATCCTCCACTATAAAGAGGATGACTACATTTCTGTAGAGGGCAGTTTTTTGCTTACATTGTAATTCAAGCACCATATTCTCCTATATTCAAGGATTATTCTTTTAGGCTTCATTAATTGATTCATTTTACTTAATCCTAAAAATCATTTTCTTTCCAACCTTGTTTATTTTGCATTCTTTGCAATCTATATTTGATATTTCTATTTATCCTTACGATTTGTATTAAGCTATACCACATATCCTTAGAACTACGTACAAATTCAACTCTATCCGTTTTTCGGGTAAACACCTTCATTTGATTTTGATTTATCTAGTCAGTTAATTTTCTCTGCATATGTTGGTGGATTTTCCAGTTAATTCACATTTCTGTTGTTGTTTATTACCTGAGCCTTGTTGTTTGTTGTTTATTACTGTAGTAGTTTCTGACTGTGGTTTTGCTGTTGTTTTAGTCCATGGGACATGGATTTCTGGTAACAAGATTGAACCAAGGGCAGCCAAGAAGAGAGCAATATTGCAACCAGTAATGGATTCAATCCTCTCAATGTTAATGTTAGAATCCAATCGACAAACTCCAACTCTACTGGAAGCAAGGATGAAGGGCAATGTAGCTACAAGGGGTATGAAGCCTTATCAAATTCCCAATCCATCCCAGTATGATAGTCACATGGATTGTGAGAGGAGTGAATAAAGCACACAAGCAAAAGGAGTTAAAACTATAAAGGAGAAACAAATGAGGCCGATAGCTATACTTGAGCATAGAGTAACTGAAAATAAAGAAGCAAAAATTATCCAAAAAATAGCACCAGGATGGAGTTGGGTGTCTAAAGAATAATATGGATACTATGGAATCCTAGATTATGTGACTTTAGTATGATTGACAATGATGCACAATTTATCTATGATCAAGTTAGGATGCATGAGATGAAGCTGGTATTCGACTTCACTGCGATCTATGGACTTCATACAATACAAGAAAGCAGGAAACTATGGGGGAAATTGCAGGGATTGGTGAATGTGCAACAGGGACCATGGTTAGCTATGGGGGGATTTCAATACAATCTTGAATCAAGAAGACAGACAACATGGAACACCAATACAAGACTATGAAACAAGGGACTATAGAGAATTCCTGCTGAATACAGGACTGACTGAGGTTAAGGACCTTTGGTAGGAAGTACACATGGACAAATAACCACACTTACAGTAGAATTGACAGAGCCGTTGCTAATGCAACTTGGATGAATACAATGTCAACAGTAACAGTGCAAATAATAGAGCCAATGTTCTCGGATCATTCCCCACTTGGAATCAGTTTTGATATGGCCAACAAGATGCAAGGGAAAGCCTTTTAGGTTCTTTAACTGTATGGCTGAACACCAACAGTTCTTGACACTGATAGAGAACAACTGGGAGAAGCAAATAGCAGGTAACTACACGAGGAAGGTGTGGAGCAAGCTGAAATAGATTAAGCAAGATTTGAAGAAGCTTAACTCTGAGCAATCTATAAGAGTAGAAAAGAAGCTGAAGCAGATCAGACAACAATTGCATGAGGTGCAGAAGAAAATGGATACAGAATATCAGAATAGTTCTCTGATTGAAGAAGAAAGAGACCTAAGAAACCAACTGGAAAAATGGGGTGGGATTAAAGAGAGCATCTACAAACAAAAATCCAGGGTACAATGGCTTAAAGAGGGTGACTCAAACTCTATTTATGTCTTCGCAAGCATGAAAAATAGATGCTCCCAGAACCATATCAGAAGGCTTAAAACTGATCGAGGGGACATCATACAGTCTGATGTTGAAATTGAAGAAGTTATTGGTTTCTACAGGGGACTGCTTGGAACAACAACAAGTACTCCACCTGCAATTAATCCTAATGTGATCAAGGATGGACCAACCCTGAACAGGGAACAACAAGATTGATCAGACCAGTCACAAAAGAGGAGATATACCAGGCACTAAAAGATATAGATGATATGAAAGCACCAGGGTGTGATGGACTGAATGATGTATTTTTTAAGAAAGCATGGCCCATTATAGGAGAAGAAGTTACTGACGCTATTCTTGAAAGCAAAAGGAATCTTTTCACCTTTTTTTCCGAACGTGTGTCTTTGTACATGGTATATGTACCTCTACTTATACAAACAAAGGGGAAAGATAAAGAGACAAAGACCCATAAGGCCATAACCAATTCTGTACAAAAACAAAAAAAAAAAAGGACAAAGACCCATAACCAACTATATTTTATACAACTAGACAACTATATGTACTATGTCTTGATATTGCTTCTGCTTGCTCAATATTTGAGGCACCTTTTGTGAGAGCTCTGTTAACACCCCCTTCAAGTGGGAGCCCGTAGATCGGACTCCCAACTTGCCCAAAAAAACTCCGATGAAGAGGTCCTGCCAATCCTTTTGTGAAGATACCGGCGATTTGGGTTGTAGTTGGAACAAAAAGACAAAGAAATTAGACCATCGAGCAGTTTTTCGCGGACGAAGTGACAATCAATTTCGATGTGCTTTGTTCGTTCGTGAAAAACTAGGTTTTTCGCTATGTGAATCACAGCTTGATTGTCACAATGGACAGAGACTGGAAGCGAAGGGGAAATGGATATGTCAGCAAGAAGACGAACAATCCATGAAAGTTCTGCTACCAAACGTCGGATATATCGATATTCAGCTTCTGCCGAAGACAAAGAAATCACTTGTTGTTTCTTCGATTTCCGGGAGACGGGGCATCCACTTATGCTCAAGAAGAAACCACTAATTGATCTTCGAGTATCCGAGCAAGATGCCTAATCTGCGTCACAATAACCCAAAATCTGAAATGAAGGCTCGGATGAGAAGAAAAGTCCCAAACTTGGATCATTTCGAACATATCAAAGAGTATGTAAAGCTGCCTGATAGTGTCCAGATCTTGGAGATTGCATGTATTGACTCAAGGTATGTATAGCAAAGGATAAATCTGGTCGGGTATTTGTGAGGAATTTAGCTTCCCCAAGAGCTTCCGATAAATGGTAGGATCAGGCAAAAGCTCACCAGAATCAGCAGTAAGCTTAATGTGTGAATCAAGCGGAGTGCAAACATCTCTCGATTGTAGAAAATCAAACTTAGAAATGAGGTCAATTGCAAATTTCCTCTGAGTCAAAATGATATCTCCAGGCTCGTAAAAGTTCCATACCTAGAAAATAACTTGCTTCTCCTAGGTCCTTAATTCAAAATTCAGAACCAAGGAATGATTTTATCTCACTGATTTCTTCTTGATTGTTTCCTGTTAGGAGAATGTCATCAACATATACGGCTAATATAGTCGTTAGAGTCCCAGATATTTTGAAGAACAAGGAGTAGTCATTGACCGAGGAGGTGAAACCTCTGGATCGTAAAGCAGAGGATAGTCGAGCATACCATTGGCGCGATGCCTGTTTCAAACCATAGAGGGACTTGCGAAGACGACAGACATGGGAAGAGCTTGGAGGTGCAATTCCTGGTGGAAACTTCATAAACACTTCCTCGTGCAAGTCGCCATGTAAGAAGGCGTTATTAACATCTAACTGGTATATGTTCCATCCCTTCTTCACTGCAACAATTAACAAACATCTGATAGTTGTCATTTTCACCACCGGTGAAAATGTCTCTGTGTAGTCTACTCCCTCTCGTTGTGTATCTCCTCGTACTACTAGCCTTGCTTTGAGTCTTTCCAAACTTCCTTCAGATTTGAGTTTAACTTTGTACACCCATTTGCAGGGCAATGCTTTCCTTGCAAAAGGGATTTGAACTACTTCCCAAGTGCAATTGGATTCTAATGCCTCAAGTTCTTTTGCCATAGCTGCTTGCCAACCGGGATGAATGGCTACTTCTTGGTAAGAATTTGGCTCAGAAATTTGGCATATAGAGTTAACAAACTATTAATTTGGTTGAGAAAGTGCAGAAAAAGAGTAAGAGTGAAACGGGGTAAAAGGTGGGTTTGGTGAAATTACTGAATAAGCAGCATCGCATATGTAGTCTGATAAATATTTAGGTGCATTATGCTCTCTAGAAGATCTACGTAGCCCATCTGCTGGAGCTGATTCAACTCTAGATGTAGACAGAGTAACAATGGGGCAATCTTTGCCTCTAGGACTGGAAGATGATAAAGAAATAACACCTGGTGTAGTTACATTAGGTGAATTAGATTCCTGTTGTGAAGAAAAAATATGTATTCCCTCATCAGAGACAGGAAAACTGACTGGAAACAATTTTGACATAGGAGTGGAATAAGAAAAAGGGAATATAGACTCAAAGAATTTGATATCCCTAGAAACAAATACGTGATTCGATTGAATGTTCAAAATTCTATATCCTTTATTTCCAAAAGGGTAACCTAAGAAGACTCTAGGGATTGCTCTAGGGTGTAGTTTATCTCTATTTCTAGAAAGAGTAGAGACAAAGCATAAACAACCGAAGGCTTCAAATGAGAGTAATCTGACAATTTGCCAAACAAAACTTGATAGGGTGATCTATTATTTAGAACTCTTGAAGGGAATCTATTAATCAAGTAAGTTGATGTTAGCAAACAATCACCCCAATATTTCTTTGGTAAATGAGACTGGAATAATAAAGCTTTACATGTCTCTAATAAGTGTTTGTGTTTTCTTTCAACTACCCCATTTTCTTGTGGGGTTCCAATGCATGATGTGTGATGAACTATCCCTTTGGAAGTAAAGAAATCTGAAGGAGTTATTCCTGTCCCTAACTCATATGCATTATCTGATCTTATGATCTTAACCTTGGCTGAGAATTGTGTTTCTATAAGAGCTAAAAAGGATTTAAGGGTAGGGAAAGCATTAGACTTTGTAGATAAAAGATAGGCCCAAGTTGCCCTTGAAAAATTATCCGCAATAGTAAGAAAATATCTTTCTCCCTTGTAAGTGGGAACATTATAAGGACCCCAAGTATCTATGTGTAGTAATTCAAAGCACTGTTTAGAGCTAATAGAGCTTGTTGGAAAAGGCAATTTAGACTGTCTTGCCATTGGGCATATGTCACAAGGAAAAACCTGTTTATTTTTTGATGAAAGAGATATATTCTTTATATTTTTCATTGCATGATAAGGTAAGTGCCCCAATCTTAAATGCCAAAGTCTGTTGGAATTCATAGAATCAGAAACTGCAGTTTTATTCATTTTCAAACTTTCATTAGATGGAAAAATTCCTCTTACAGATATTTGAATAGACTCTGGGACATAACTACACGATTGAACAAAAGACTCCAAGTTGGCTGCACTACAAGTCTTCACATGATTTTTAGGAAAAAGAAAGAAAGGCTCATTGGACACTCTAGACTTAGTTGAATCAACTCTCAACATATAGAGACCAGCAAAAGCTTCACCAAGTACCATTTGCCTCTTCAGAAAAGGGGCTTGTGCAAGACATTCAGATTTAGTAAACAAAATATTAGAATTTAGCTGCTTACACAATTGGTTAACAGACAAAAGATTATGGTTGAAAGAAGGAATATAAAGAACATTATGCAACTCAAGTTCAGGTGAAATTAATACACTTCCTAAACTGTACACTTTGACTTTATAAGAATTTGACACAATTGGTTAACAGACAAAAGATTATGGTTGAAAGAAGGAATATAAAGAACATTATGCAACTCAAGTTCAGGTGAAATTAATACACTTTCTAAACTGTACACTTTGACTTTATAAGAATTTGGTAGTGTAACTTGAATAGGGAAAGGGAGTTGTTTGAAATTGTTTAGAAGTGTTTTATCATGAGTCATATGTTGTGAGGCTCCTGAATCAATTATCCAAAACTTGGATGTGATAGTTGTAAAACAAGAAATAAAGGCGTGAAAAGCAGTACATTTACCCACATAGTTGGCACTTACATTAGCATCAGAACCTGAAGTACCTATGTTTCCAGCTTGCACAGATTGTATCATCTGAATCAACTGCTCACACTGTTCTTTTGTGAACCCCTGTGGATTCATTAGGCTAGGTGCAACACCTCGAGTGATAACTGCTCCTCCTCCTGATGTTTCACCTTCCTCAATCACTGCTGCATTAGCCTGAATATTTCCAAAGTTTCTCTTTGGCTTAGTGAACTTGAAAGACGGTGGGTACCCAACCAGTTTATAATATTTCTCTTTCTGGTGTCCCTACTTCTTACAGTAAGAGCAGAAGTTGTTTTCCTTGCTTCAGTGTTACTGTTATAATTTCTACCCCTGTACTCACTATTAGTTTTTTGTGCATTAACATTGAAAGCACTGGGCTCAACCGACACATGGTGATCAGAGCGTACCTCCCTTTGAGACTCTTCATGTAAAATGATTGAATAAGCTTGTGCTGTGGAAGGAAGAGCTTCATCATGAGGATGTTTCCCTTTACTTATCCCTCATTGAGCCCCATCAAGAACTAGATTAGCTTTTGATCTTTATTCATTTTGTGATTGTGAGTTTTTGCTCCACAGTTGCACTCACACCCACAAGCCATGAAGGTATTAAGAACTTTCATTTGATCCCAGATTCTTTTGAGCCTGGTAAAGTATGCTGCAACATCATTTATTCCTTGCAAAATGTTGTTAAGTTCTCTTTGTAGCTGGAATAACTTTGCACCATCAGCTTGGCCATATCTTTGTTCTAGCTCAGCCCAAAGTTCTCCAGCTGTTTGAGAGTAAATGACACTTTCTGCTATATCCTTGCTTAAGGAGTTTAACAGCCAAGCAATGACCATGTCATTGCATCTCCTCCATTGTGCAAACAGAAGTGAGTTCTCAACTGGTTTTTGACATGAACCATTGATGAATCCTTGTTTGTTTTTAGCAGAAAGAGAGATTAATACCCCCCCTTCTCCAATTTCCATAACTGGTTCCATCAAAACTGACATTAATAAGGTTCATTCCAGGAGAATCAGAAGAGTTGAGAAAATATGGATGAGTTCCATCCACCAAATTTGAAGCTACTACTGTGGTATTCCCAACAGCAGCATCAAGGATAGTCCCGGGTGTGACTTCTCAAGGATTCTGAAGCAACAACCATAACAAGGAAATGATAGAACAGAAAGATGAAGGAGAAAAAAAAAGGAAAAAAAAAACAACAACAAAGGATAGAGAAATAAGATCTCTAAATTAGAGCACCTGCTCCTGATACCATGAAAGCAAAAGGAATCTTTTCACCTTTTTTTCCGAACGTGTGTCTTTGTACATGGTATACGTAGCTCTACTTATACAAACAAAGGGGAAAGACAAAGAGACAAAGACCCATAAGGCCATAACCAATTCTGTACAAAAACAAAAAAAAAGGACAAAGACCCATAACCAACTATATTTTATACAACTAGACAACTATATGTACTATGTCTTGATATTGCTTCTGCTTGCTCAATATTTGAGGCACCTTTTGTGAGAGCTCTGTTAACAATTCTACACTTCTTTGCAACTACTGAGATGTTTAAAGCTATTGATTGCACTTCAGTAACACTTATTCCTAAAGTTAAGAATCCAGAATCAGTTAGGAAATACAGACCTATCTCATATTGTACCTTTCTGTATAAAATCATCTCTAAAGTCCTAACAAAGAGGCTACATGAGGTTATGGAGGTATTGCTAGATAACTGTCAATCGATGTTTGTACCAGGTAGACTGATAACTAATAACATAATACTCAGCCACGAGTTAGTTAAAGGCTATGGCAGAAAAGGGCTATCACCAAGGTGCATGATGAAGTTGGATATGCAGAAAGCATATGATTCACTCGAATGGGTCTACCTGGAGCAGGTTTTGATAGACTTGGATTTTCCTGATACTTTCATTAAATGGATCATGAATTGTGTGCAGAGTGTCTCTTACTCTATTTTGCTGAATGGCTAGCCAACAACACCTTTTGATGCAAAAATAGGTCTAAGGCAAGGGGATCCCTTATCTCCATTCCTTTTTGTTTTAGCTATGGATTACCTGACACGAAACTTGAAGTCACTAAGGCTGATACCAGATTTCAATTTCCACCCCAAATGTGACAAAATGAAGATAGTGCAGTTTGGTTTGCTGATGACCTGCTTCTATTCTGCAGGGGTGACATAGGATCAGTGAAACTATTGTACGATTGTTTCCTCTAGTTTTCTCAGAGTTCAGGGCTCACAATTAATAAAAGCAAAAGCTCAGTTTTCTTGGAGGTATACCGGAAAAGGATCAATTCGATATTCTGACTGTGATGGGATTCTCTAAAGGCACTTGCCAGTGAGATATCTAGGAGTACCACTTTGTATAAAGAGGTTATCTGTATCATAATGTCAGTCATTGCTCGATAGAATAGTGGGAAGAGTTACCTCATGGACTACTAAATTCTTGTCTTTTCCAGCTAGACTACAACTGATTAAAGGCATCTTGTTATCTATGCAAACATTCTGGTGCCATATCTTTGTCTTACCAAAAAAGATCATTCATAAAGTGGAGCTTAGTGGTCCAGCCTCTTGCAGAAATACAGGGTAAGGCTGCATACAATAGACCCTTGTGGTCCGGCCCTTCCCCGGACCCCGCGCATAGCGGGAGCTTAGTGCAATGGGCTGCCCTTTCATAAGGTGGAGGCTATATGCAGAAGCTACCTATGGACGGGAGGAAATGATATATCTAAGAAAGCTCCATTGTCGTGGGATAAAGTATGCTGTCCAAGAGTAGCTGGTGGACTCAATGTCATTGATATCTACGCTTGGAATAATGCTGTCATTTGTAAACATTTCTGGAACTTATGCAAAAAGAAAGACAGAATGTGGATCAAATGGATCCACATCTACAATGTAAAAGAAAAACAGATATGGGAGACTAATCCTACGCATGCTTCTTGGATGGTGAGGAAGATACTGAAGGCTAAGGAGACAGTTGATGAAGCAGGGATAACACACGAGGAGCTAATGAACATAAACTATTTCTCTATTAAGAAGTTGTACCTACAACTCAGAGGGGACTTCCCAAAGGTGGCCTGGAAGAGGTTAATTTGTAATAATTCTGGATGCCCTAAATGACTCTTTACAGTTTATAATGCATATAGCTGCTCTTGGCAGGCTAATTACTAAAGATAGACTTAGCTAGATGGGGCATGGTAATAAATCCAATTTGTTCTTTGTGCGAAAGGGAGGAGGAGTCTACTGATCACCTATTCTTTAAATGCTAATACTCATCAGTTGTGTGGTACAAGATGCTCAGTTGGCAGGGAATACAAAGAGCACCAATGGGGCGGCAACAGAAAGTGGAATGGACTGTCAAATATACGAATGGGAATAATGCAATGGTTGAGATTTATAGAACTGTGATGGCTGGGAGTGTATACACCTTATGGCAAGAAAGGAATCTAAGAATTTTCCAAGGCAAGAAGAGAAGAATTGAAGATCTATGCAAATTGATAATTCAAGACACCCATGGTCGAGGGCAATGGAACAAAAAGTTAGCAGGGAGATTGAGTAGGATGAACTTCTACCCATAGCAGTGTTGGAATGAAATTTGTACAGGGGAGGAGGGATAGTAGCAGATAGTAGTTGAAATACTTGGGGTTGTCCAAGTATTATGGGTTTTGTTCTATTTTGTAAAATATTTTTTTCCTGGGAAATAAAAATACTTAATTACCAAAAAAAAAAAAATCAAATCTAAGTTAAATTATGATGCAATTAATTTTTATATAAATATCTGGTTCGACAAACTTCAACAGATAATCTAATGTTTTGTATATAACATGCTAGTCAAGTCAACCTGTTGATCTTTGGGTTAGTCATACTTTGTCATACACACTAAGATAGGAATTAATGCCACAGAAAAAGCAATAATATTTTGGAAGCCGGCCTCGTTCTGCTGTATGTTCAGTTATCTAATGGCCAAGAAGATCTACTATCATTGTAAATGTTTAGAAACTCACTTTTGAAAGGAATTGTAATCTAAAGTTTATCCTCTTTCCGTCTTCTCGCTGGAACCTTCTACCAGTTAGGAGGCCATTAACATATTAGATGTCTCCTACTTGTAATGATAATAGCTGTTACATCTAATGGTTTCTCTACTTTCCATACACTAACTCATGTCTGTCTTGTAATTCTGTTTGCAGTCATCGCGGATTGGGGCATCCAAAGCTAGCATGTCAAGGTCTCTTTCTGTGCCTGGGAGAAACTTTGTCATTGTTAGATCAATGTCCTTTGCTACCCATGAAGAGCATGTTCCATATACTGGAGATGGTAAGTCAGTGTTTAAGCTGTGTGCCTGAATCATCAAAAAAGAGTGTACCATGTTTAATCAAGTCAAACTAATTATGAAGCTGTATGATGTTAAGCTTATCCATATTCTACTGTATTCGTCACAAATGTTTAGTGAAGCCTTCCAAGTAAATAAATCAATAATGTAAAGTAACCATTTGTTCACAGACGTGTTACTATCTGATCCAACTCTGGTCTTTACTGGTCTATAAAATGATTTCTTTTATAAGTTGATTAATGAGTCCCATGCATCTGAATCTTTATTCTTCTCCTGAATCAATTGAAATAAGTGTTTCAAAAATTTTAGTGACTTCTAATTCCTAGTGTATTCGGAAAACCTGCTTATCTAAAATAGCCACTGGTTCCTCAACATAAGATAGATCCTTGTCCAACTGAACCGAACTGAAGTCTAACACATGAGACGGATCGCCGTGATATTTCCGAAGCATAGAAACATGGAATACCGGATGAACCACAGAAAGACTAGGTGGTAGTGCAAGTCCGTAAGCCACCTCTCCAACTCTCTCAAGAATCTCAAAAGGCCCAATATACCTAGGGCTCAACTTGCCCTTCTTCCCGAACCTCATCACACCCTTCATAGGCGAAACCCGGAGGAATACCCGCTCACCAACCATGAATGCAACATCACAAACCTTTCGATTCGCATAACTCTTCTGTCTAGATTGGGCTGTACGAAGTCAATCCTGAATCAACTTAACCTTTTCCAGGGCATCCTGAACCAAGTCTGTACCCAATAGCCTAGACTCGCCCGGTTCGAACCAACCCACTGGGGACCGGCATCGCCTACCATACAAGGCCTCATACGGAGCCATCTGAATGCTTGACTGGTAACTGTTGTTGTAAGCAAACTACGCAAGTGGTAAGAACTGATCCCAAGCACCCCCAAAAACTATCACACACGCACGAAGCATATCCTCCAGTATCTGAATAGTGCATTCGGACTGCCCGTCCGTCTGAGGGTGAAATGTTGTACTCAACTCTACCCGAGTACTCAACTCACGTTGTACTGCCCTCCAGAACCGTGATGTAAACTGCATACCCCGGTCAGAGATGATAGATACCGGTACGCCGTGAAATCTGAAAATCTCGCGAATATAGATTCGAGCCAACTGCTCGGAAGAATAGGTAGTCATCATAGGATTGGAATGAGCTGATTTGGTCAATCTATCCACAATCACCCAAGCTGCATTGAACTTCATCTGAGTCCGTGGGAGCCCAACAACGAAATCCATAGTGATCCTCTCCCATTTCCATTCTGGAATCTCTAACTTCTGAAGCAATCCACTCGGTCGTTGATGCTCATATTTCACTTGTTGACAATTTAGACACCGAGCTACATACTCCACTATGCCTTTTTTCATCTTCCTCCACCAAAAATGTTGCCTCAAGTCCTGCTACATCTTCGCAGCACCCGGATGTATGGAGTACCGCGAACTGTGAGCCTCCTGGAGAATCAATTCACGAAAACCATCTACATTAGGCACACATAACCTGCCATGCACAGGGCATTTTGCAACAATAGTGTGGAGAAAATTTGGAGAAGCAGTTTGTATCCAAACAGCAGGATTACCTCACAGACTACTCCTAATGAAATGGGGGCTGCTTAAAAGACCTGGAACCTATGGAAAAATAGATGCAGTGCAAAATATGGTATCAAACAGTCCTCCTTGACTAGAGTCTTGTTTGCCATCAATTCTGATATCCATCTCCTTCTCAAAACCAACTACCCCTCTATTAAATGGTCACTGCAATGGACTGACTTGTACCAAGCCATTGAAGATATATCTCATTACACCAATGTTCAGCAAGTTACCTGGAGGAAACCAGCACAAGAATTTGTTAAAATCAACAGTGATGGCAGTGCACTTACAAACCCATAGAAGATAGGTGTTGGGGCCATCATCAGGGATCACAGAGGTACATTTATCCATGCCTTAGCAGGCCCATTGGGTGAAGGTACCAACAATTAAGTAGAGATAGAAACAACAATTATTGGGATCACATGGTGCTTGGACAATGGTTACACCAAAGTGCACCTTGAAGCAGACCCAACTTTACTCATTCATTGGCTCACCAGTGAGACTACACCACCATGGGCACTGAAAATGTTGCTACTGAAACTGAAACAGTTATGTGATCAATGTGCAGCAATCAGTTTCTCTCATGTCTACAGAGAAGCTAACTTTCCAGCAGACTCATTGTCAAAGCTCAGCCATAGTCTCACAACACTCACCAACTTTCATTCTTTCCACTCACTGCCCAGTCAGATTAAAATCCATCAAGATTTCCTTGAAACATCGGCATTCAGACATAAGAAAACCAATAAAATCATCATCCCACTACACCTAGCCTCTCCTTTTACTTCTCATGGGTATGGATGACAGTCACGCAACAATGGGAGCAGACCTAATTGTCCAAGGTCGAATGAGCTACAACAACAAAGAAACCAGTAGCAGCAACAACTGCCTTAACAGCAGACAAGCACTGTGTGTGCCCAGTTCACTAACCAGTTTGTTCTTTTTTGCAGGTACATGGTTCCATCTCAGTATATTGGTATGTATTTAAGGTATGGTATTAGCACTTCATGTGCTCAATCTGTTGAATAAATATCAATATACATGGGACACCCAGGATCAATCCTTTCTACATTTAGGGCACCTTAATGGCAGATTGGCGTCCCGTAGCTCCTGCTGCCCACTCTCTCCTATCAACAAATCCTTTTGGCCAAGGGACCCGTGATGTCAACCGAGGGGTTGAAGAGGTTGGACAAGTTCACCAAGTTGTTTCCCACTTGCTTTGGCGGTACACCTTCTAAGGACCCTCAGGATTTCTTGGACCGTTGCCATGAGGTATTTCGCAACATAGGTATAGTGGAGTCCAATAAAGTTGACTTCGTAGTGTATCAGATGCATGGCTCTGCCAAGAGGTAGTGGCAGGAGTATGTTCGGGGCAGACCAGCAGGTTCACCTCCTCTCACTTGGGCTCAGTTCTCACTACTACATTCGCCTTTCCTGGATGGTATAAATTATCAACATCATAGTCTATTAGTAGCTCCAACCATCGCCTCTGACGTAAATTCAATTCCTTTTGCTTGAATATATACTGAAGGCTCTTATGATTCGTATAGACATCAACATAAATTCTATACAAATTGTGCCTCCACATCTTTAGTGCATGAATCACCGCGGCTAACTCTAAGTTGTGGGTCAGATAATTCTTCTTGTGCTTTCTTAGTTGTATTTAAATATAAGCGATTACTTTTCATGTTCGTTCTGCCACTTGTTGCATGATGAATACATGGCTTATCTCATTGCCCACAAATACTGGAATTTCCTATAACTCTTCTATCAACCACTACAAGGATCACTTCTTTGTTCTTGGATTTGGGCAACCCTTCTATGAAGTCCATACTAATGTGGCTCCAAGCTTGGTTTGGAATGGGAAGAGGCTGCAATAGTCCAGGATAGTCCATGTTGTCATCCTTACTCTTGAGGCAAATATCAGAGCTAGCCACAAAGTCAATGATCATCTGTTTCATCCTAGGCCAATAGAACACCTGTGACAACCTTTTAAGAGTCCCAAGCTGTCTTGAATGTCCACCTACAGGAGAGTCCTGGAATGTGGAGATCAGCTGAGTTCTGAGACTACCACTAGTACCAATATAGATCTTTCCCTTTCTCCTGAGTATGCTGGAAGTGTAATGCCAGATGCTAGGCCCTTGTAGAGTCACTGCTGCCTGACTGATCAATTCTGTAGCTTTAGTGTCTCCTTCATAACTGTGTGCTATCTCCTGCATCCAAGAAGGAACTGAGACACTGATTTCCTGCAGTGTTCCTTGGAATGGGCTTGTGTTGCATTCTGATCCTTCCTGTTGCCTAGAAAGGGCATCAGCTACCCTATTTTCAGCCCCCTTCTTGTACTGTACTTCATAATCCAACCCAAGTAATTTGGTCAGTCCTTTCTGTTGTATAGCAGAAGTAACTCTTTGTTCAAGAAGGTATTTTAAGCTGTGGTGGTCAGTTCTGACCACAAAATGTCTGTACTGTAAATAGTGCCTCCACTTGTCCACTGCATTCAACAAGGCCATATACTCCTTCTCATAGATTGACTTACCCATGTGCTTTTGAGCCAAAACCTTGCTAAAATAGACTACTGGTCTACCTTCTTGCATTAGCACAGCCCCAATGCCACTTTGACTAGCATCTGTCTCAACTATGAACTGCTTAGTGTAGTCAGGTAAGGCCAACACTGGTGTAGAAGACATAGCTCTCTTGAGGGCTGTAAAGGCTAGGTCAGCTTCATCATTCCATTTAAAAGCATCCTTCTTGAGTAAGTCAGTCAAGGGTCTACAAATAGCTCCATAGTTAGCAACATACTTTTCTATAGTACCCAGTCAACCCCAAGAATCCCCTCAGTGCTCTCAATTATTTTGGTCTAGGCCAATCAACCATAGCATGTATTTTAGAAGGATCAGTTGATACTCCCTCTGAAGTTATGATATGTCCTAAATACTCAACCTTAGATTGACTAAATGAGCATTTAGACCTTTTAGCAAATAAGGAGTGTTTCCTTAGGGTATCAAATACAGCAATTAGATGAGTCACATGATCCTTCTCAGACAAACTGTAGATAAGGATATCAACAAAGAAGACCAAAACAAACTTTGTAAGGAAAGGTTGTAAAACCTGGTTCATCAGAGCTTGAAAGGTAGCTGGTGCATTTGTTAATCCAAATGGAATCACATTGAATTCATAATGGCCTAAATGAGTTCTGAAAGCTGTCTTGCATACATCTTCTAACTTCATTCTGATCTGGTGATAACCAGCTCTTAAATCCACCTAGGAAAAGATCACAGATCCACTCAGTTCATCTAGGAGGTCATCCACAATAGGTATAGGATACTTATCCCTTACTGTGATGTCATTCATTCCCCTATAATCTACACAAAACCTCCAGGTTCCATCCTTCTTTTTGACAAGCAATGCTGGTGATGAAAAGGGTGATTGACTATGCTGGATGGTGCCATTGGTGAGCATCTCCTTAACCTGCCTCTCCAGCTCATCCTTCTGGTAGTAGTTGTACCTGTAAGGCCTCAAACTGACTGGTCTGGCTCTAGGTTTCAAAGGAATGGTGTGATCTAAGGCCCTGACAGGAGTCAGAGATTTAGGTTCTGCAAACACATCAGGATATAGATGTAACGCCTCCTGAATGGCTTCTCCTACTGGTTCCTGACCTTCTGTCACCAAGGAATTCATCATGAACAGATGAGCTATCAGAGCTTGGCCTTTCTTCAGCATCTTCCCCAGTGTTCCACTTGAAATCATATTCAGCTTACCTTCCTCAGAGATACCCTGCAATATTAGTTTGTTGCCCTTCTTGCCAATGGTAACACACATCTTTTCATGGTCAAATTTATTGGGATTATGCTTCTTCATCCAATCATTACCCATCACCATGTCACAGCCTCCAAGTGGAATGATAAGTAAGTCTTCCTAAAAGGGTCTACCTTTCATTTTCCACTGATATCCTGTGCAAATGGAAGTGCACATGACATAATTTCCATCAGCCACCGTCACTCTCACTGGTGGGCAATGCCTAGCTTGGTAGCCTGTCTCTGACTGTGATAACATCAATGAAACTATGAGTGTTGCCAGAATCAATTAGCACTGTCAGTTTCCTGTTCCCTATGGTACCTCTAACCAATATGGCATTGACTCCTCTGTTGTCACCTGATAGAGCATTCATGTACACAGCTTCCATGACTTCTTGCTCCAGCTCTCCTTCAATAATCAAGTTTGTACATGGTTGTTCTTCTTCTATCTCAGTACCCTCAGGAAGTGGTTCTGCTGCCCCTATCATGCAGTTCAACTGCTTCTTCTTACATTGATGGCCTGGAGCATACTTCTCACCACACCTATAACACAAATGGTTGCTCTTCCTGTATTCATAAACTTCAGGACTAAGCCTGAAGGAGTTTGGTTTAACTGCAGCTGCAGCAGGTGCTCTTGTATTAGCAGAACTGCCAGCCATAAAGGAGGGCTTTGGAATGCCCTTGGTCTTCCTGTGAGCAGCTTCTATTGCCTTCTCCTGTAGTCTAGCTTGTTCTACAGCAAACCTTAGAGTTGTAGGTTTGAACAGCTTCACCCCAAACCTAATCTCTTCCTTTAAAGCGCCAATGAAACTGGATATAAAGTGTGACTCATCCAAGTGAGGATTCCTTATCAACATTTGAGCCTTCAAGTCTTCAAACTTGCCTAGGAATTCATCAACAGATCCTACTTGGCTCAGCTTGTTAAATTCATCCACTATATCCCCCATTAGTTCCTCCCCAAATCGAATAAGCAACTCCTCTTTGAATTCAGCCCAGCTCACTTCACCCCTGCTTAGTACTAATGAGTCGTACCAAGTGTCAGCTAATCCATTTAGATAAAGTGCAGCAGCTTCGGCCTTCAGATTGTCTGGGGCTCTATACAAATTGAAATATCTTTCACACTTTCGAATCCATGCCTTAGGTTCATGGCCTTCAAAATAAGGCAGCTCCCATTTAGGGGAAGGAGCCTGCACAGCTTGAGGTCTGTTCTGCCTCATTTCCTGACCTGGTATGGGTAAGAGCTCATCTCCTTGAGGTCTGTCACCTTGAGCTCGTTGGGGAACTCTCTCCAAATTTGTCAACCTCTCTAAGATCAGCTCTAGGGTACCCTTGTATTCTAGTCTGAGTGTTGCGTAGTTCCTCTTGAGTGGTCAGAACTTCATTCAAAACCTCATCGTGTCTTACTCGCTTATCATCCATAACTTTCAGCCTAGTTCCTTCAACCATCACCACCTTCACAGTCGCAGGATTGAGGCTTTGATACCAAATGTAATGATCTCAATAAGAGCCAAAGAAATTAAACAACTAAATTGCGAAATTAAGAGAATTTTGGGACAATTTTCTGTTTATATTAAATGAAAGGAAGAAGTTGAACTACAATAACCAAACTGAAAATAACTATCTCCTAAAGTTGAACTCCATAGCTGGATAAGATCTGCAGAATGAAGAAGGAAGAAGAAGAAGAAGTCAGAAGAGAAGAGAAGAGAAGAGTAGAGGCAGAGATCGAGTGAGGAAAGAGAGAACGAGAGAAAATGACCTGGGAATCGTTGGCTTCCTCTTTCAGTTGAAAGTTGTTATAACAACTTCAGCTGACGTGGCTCGATCCTAGCCCTTGTAGCTCATTAACTCGAAATTAATCCTAGCCGTTAATTTGAATTTCTGTTATTCTCTTTCACAGATTCTGTTACTGCTTATCTTCAGCTTCTTCTCATCGAACCTCGCTGGCAACACTGATCTTGTGATGATTATTGGATCATTACACAAAACTTGTGATGTTTGTCGACAAACAGTTTCTAATTTACCAGTGACTTTGCTTTGGGTCCCAAGTACTAGTCAACGAGATAACAGACAGGAGCACAACAACTCTAGAAGAATAAGGTGAACATCACGTGGAAATTATGATTTCTTTCACACAGTTGTGTTACTGTAATGATCCGGCCGGTCGTTTTGAGTATTATAACCCCGTTTCTCCATTTACTGCTCAATTTATACTTTACGGTCGTTTTATGACTTACCGGGTTAGTTGGTTCGGGTCCGAAAGGATTTCGGAGTGAATTGAGACACTTAGTCTCATAATTGAAAATTTAAGTTGGAAAAGTTGACAGGATGTTGACTTATGTGTAAACGACCCCGAATTTGAATTTTGATGGTTATAAGTATTATGATATTTCAAACAAGTGATAAGTAAGAGTCGTGAAGGTCAGAGGGTAAACGAGTTGAAGAAAATGAGGTTGGTCGAAGTTTCACATTTTGGGATAAAATACGGTCCAAGCTATAATACCCCATATTTATGGACTAGTGCTATACCATATGGCCTTGATAGTAAGATATATGAATTATATTAGTATTTAAGTGAAATGAGATTTAGAAATTAATTATATGGGTAATTAGTTAAATGCACTTATGTAATTAGAGATTAGTGGAAGACAAGTGTCCAAAATAGGGGACAATTATGGAGTCCACGTAGGACTACTCAAATCTCCACTTTATGACTCATGTTCCATGGAGGATAGGTATATCTCGGTGGCTGCTCCATGGCCAAGCTTCGTTTTCTTATTAAATGATTATCATGTGGGCCCCACAACCCACTAAGTATTAGTAAACTTCAAAGTTTCATTTTCAGAATATGTATATTATTAACAAGCATCACCACCTAGCCTTAAAAGCACAAAAACGTGAGAGATTGAGAGGCAACTTTGGGATTTTATTTTCAAAAAATTTCTATCTTTTAATGGGGCAAAACGTGGGCATCAAAATCATAATAGAGAATTTATCCTTCCATCTCTCATAGATTAGGTTGTCGTAGCTGCTTATGGCATGACTGTTTGGAGCATAATTGGCAGGTCCTAGTTTATCTCTCCTACATGTTCTTGAGGTTGTTGTTGTGTTATTATTGATATGCTTCTTGAAGTTGGAAGAAGGAAGTGTATAAGGTACCGTATAAGAAGCATTTATTGAATTATCATCGAGTATTTCGACTAGATTACGTAGTTTTGAGGTGAAATTAGAGGATTTGGGCCTAGGGATTTGAAGGTCGAGTTTGTCACGACCCATTTTCTGAACAAGCCGAGATCGGCACCCGATCACTAAACGTGACCGAGCGAACCATCTGCGCCTATCAAATCTATTATAACTTCAAACTTTATATTCAACCAGGCAATACTTTAACCAAATACTTTTAATTAATTTAAATATCTAAAATAGATCAACTCCAAAACTCTATTCGTAGTAACCAATGAAATACTAAGTTATTGTCAAAAACATTTGAATCTTAACACACCGACTGTGTCTATGAAGCCTCTACTGATAAACTGACGCACTGCTGAGGTCATGAGATTTCCTAGCCAGTTCTCTAAGTAAGCAAAGAAATAGCTAAATAATTACGACTCAAAGGAGTACTCCACGAACAAAAGCGGAGCTCACCAATAGCACTGGAAGTGAGGGAAGTCCTAACCCGTAGTCTGCTCGCCTGCAAAACCGGTTCATACGTTGTACCGCAGACCAACGTAGGTTCCCAAAAAAGAACGTCAGTACCACCCATTGTACTCAGTGAGTCTCAACGACAGGGGACTAAACTTTAATAAAATATACATTACGAGCAAAGATTCTAAATGCATAGAAGACATAAAGCTTCTAAGAAGATTTCTAAAATAATTGCATAATAGTAGTTTATGAATATTCTAAAAGAAATTCTTTTTTTCTTTCTTATAAAAAAATACTTCAATTTATACTTCGGGAGTTCCAACTATCCTGACTTAATTCTGTCTCAGTCACCGTGTGATCGGCACGGGTTCGATCCCAACCTGATCGAATAGGCCCAATCCACGAGGTGCCACTCGCTTCATGGTTCTCAGCGCCCATGTGCCATACCTTAGCTTGGCTAGGCAAATTCTTAGCAACAAGACCCTCGGCTCGTGTGCTCCCTACTTTGTCACAAGTAGTTTCAGGAAGTCAACGCCTTGGTCAGGACCCTCGGCCTGGACAATAACCCCTGCTCAGATACTCCCAAAAATCTTTTCTTTCTAAAACTTCTTCTTGTGACTTTTCAAGTCTAAATCTTTTCTGAAACATCCTATACATACTCATACCGGTATCCTTAATTGTAAAGCATGGCATAAGAATGAAATAAATATTCAAAAGTATATCTAAAGATTCTTGCTCCTTCATGAATTTTCAACATGAAAATGGCATATAAGAATAACACAAAATTCTGAAAATTTATGCACATATATCATAATAAATCATCTAAACTTTAGCTAGAACAATTCTAAGTTAATAGGTACTCACTCGCTCCAATTAAGTACATATAAACCTTTTTTAAGCAATTCATCAAACACCTTGTATGCGTGCTTTTATGAGTTAAACCACTTTAGTAAAGGGTTATATCAATTCACCTCAAAACTACTTGAGCCAATACGTAGGCCCCAGTCCAATTTATACCCGTCAAACAATCGATTCTACAACAACCAGTGCATTTTAATCAATTTTAAAGTCTCTCACTTAAACATGAAATTTATTGTTGATATATAGAAAGAAGAAAATTAACTATTCAATTCTTACCTATTATACTACTGTAGGGTAATTGACAATAGGAAATTTTATATACCTGAGTTCAAGAATTAGTGATTTGTAAAGAACCCTAGAGTTTCTATTGCCTGCGTGAGTAAGCAGCCTCTGTTTCGTGGCTCTCTGTTTCGTGAGTGAACAGAACACTGGTTCTGTTTTTCGTTTAAGGATTTTGCCTTCTGCCCTTTTGCGTGAATGGCAGAACCAAGGTTCTGTTTTTCTTAAGGCTTGAAGCTTTTGTTTTCCAACAGCCCATTTTATGGGCTTTAGGCCCTTTTTCCTTTTTTTTCTTTTTTTTTTAACTTACCTAATAATTAGTGATACCCATTTTTAATAATTTATAATATTAAAATTATTAATATTCCCCTAATTGTATATCCAATTATTTATAAATAGAAAATTAACTCGAAAATCAATCACAAGAGTTTAAATCTATAATAGAAGTATAATTTAAGATAAAAAAAATTAAATTCTATATTTAGCGCGTCTTGAAACTTTTATAAATTTGAACAGTGTTACAGAGTTGTTGTCCAAATTTGGTAAATTTGGTATGGTTGGACTCGTGGATGAATGGGCATTCATATTTTGTAACTTTTGTCGGGTTCCGAGACGTGGGCCCTACGGACGATTTTTTGAGTGCAATTTCGGATTTTTGTTGGAAAATTTGTATTTTCATATGGAATTAATTCCTATAATTTGTATTGTCTAAATCGAATTATTTGTGGCTAGATTCAAGGCGTTTAGAGGCCGATTCGTGAGGCAATGGCATCGCAGAATAAAGAATACACGGTTTGAGGTAAGTAACAGTTCTAAATTTGGTTCTGAGGGTATGAAACCCCAGATTACGTGTTATGTAATTAGTTTTGAGATGACGCACTTGCTAGGTGACGGGCGTGTGGGTGTGCACCGTAGGAATTGTGACTTGGTCAATTCCATGGATATGTGTTGTTGAATAAATTATTGCTACCCGTACATTTTTCCACGTATTAGGGAAATTGAACTGTAAATCATGTTTAAACCATGTGTTGACACTATTGGAACTCATAGAGGCCGTGTACATGTTGAATTATCTGTTAAATTACTATTTAGTACTCAGTCACGGTTCTACTTGCATATTACATCTTAGTCTCTCCTGTTCATTATTGATGCATCATATAATTGTTGTTGGGCTGCTTATCATGATTTTTGAGAGCATGAGAGACTAGAGAGGTTGATGACTAAGTGAGGCCGAGGGCCTAATTGTGAGAATATTTATGGGATCGGGCTGCACGCCGCAGCATGTTTTATTGATTTATGCCATGATTGGCTTGTGATAGCGCTTGGGCTGAAGGAGCCCCTCCGGAGTCTGTACACACCCCCAGTGAGTGCATGTACCTACTGAGTGCGAGAGCTGAGTGATTGAGAGGAAAGAGTGATTGTGAGGTTGGAGTGAATGGGAGGACTGAGTGACTGTTACTCTGAGAGGATGCGTTGATTTCATTATTGGTGCATTTCAGCGGTCATATAACACTGTTTTGAAAATTTTCTGAAAGACATTATATTCT
Organism: Nicotiana tomentosiformis; assembly: GCF_000390325.3. Classification (NCBI taxonomy): domain Eukaryota; kingdom Viridiplantae; phylum Streptophyta; class Magnoliopsida; order Solanales; family Solanaceae; genus Nicotiana; species Nicotiana tomentosiformis. Next base: position 120,149,502 of record NC_090817.1, read on the forward strand.
GTTTCAGTCGAAGTTGATATGAAATTACTGTGAAATTTTAAATATTGAACTTGAGAGCATGCCTACCCTTTTATGTTGAAAATTACTGTATTTGGACTTAGCTGTGAAGCTCGTCACTATCTTCAGTTTTTTATTTAGTATTGTTACTTACTGAGTTGGTTGTACTCATATTACACCCTGCACTTCGTGTGTAGATCCAGGTGTTCCCGGATATAGTGGGTGTTGATTCCTTCGCACAATTGATTTTTCGGAGATTCCAAGGTAGCTGCCGTGTTTCGCAGACCTTGTCTCTCCTTCCCTATCTTTTGTTTACTGTATTTGGTCTCAGACTATTATAGACCGTGTTTTCGAGACTAGTGCTATATAGATGCTCATGTACTCAGTGACACCGGGTTTTGGGAGTATATTTATATCCAGTATTTGTGGGATTTTCTCTTAAACTTTATTATTATGTTTTTCGTATTTAAAAGAAATTGTGGGTTATTGATGTTGTCGGCTTGCCTAGTATTGAGATAGGCGCCATAACGACGGGTGAGATTTCGGGTCGTGTCAAGTTGATATCAGAGTCTAGGTTACATAGGTGTCACGAGTCATGAGGAGGTTTAGTAGAGTCTTGCGGATCGGTACAGAGACATTTGTACTTATCTTCGAGAGGCTACCGAACCCTTAAAAAAAATTCATTTTCTTGTATTCTGTCGTGCGAATTTGTTGATTCCGGAGACTAAATTTCTGTTAGTACCACTAGTTGCTCCAACTCAGGAGCAGATTCCAGATATAGTTGCTCCACCAGCTGTGCCCATTGTAATTCCAGGCCTTCAGGCGGCTTTGGCCCAGATATTAACAGTTTGCACTGGCCTTGCTCAGGTGGTTTCGGCTCAGGCCGCACCAACCACTTCTCAGGCCGGGGGAGGTACTCATACCCGTGTTGCCCGTACTCCAAAGCAGGTAGTGCAAGGAGTTCAGATACCGGGGGCACTACCAGCCCAGCCGGCTTTAGCTGTTCAGGCCCCGGTAGTCCCTGTTATGGCAGATGATAAGTAGAGGAGACTTGAGAGATTTGGGAGGCTTCGACCTCCATCATTTAGCGGTGTTGAGTCAGAAGATGCTCAGGATTTTCTGGATAAGTTCCAGTGGATGCTTCGGACAGCAGGTAGTCTGGAGACCAGTGGGGTCTCGTTCACTACTTTTAAGTTTTCTGGGGCTGCCTTCAGATGGTGGGAGGCTTATGAGCGGCGCAGGCCGGTTGGTGCAGTACCACTTACATAGCAGGAGTTCTATGTTCTCTTTTTGGAGAAGTTCGTGCCGCAGTCTCGCAGAGAGAAGCTGCGCAGACAGTTTGAACAGTTACATCAGGATGGCATGTATATGACACAGTACGAGATGAGATTTTCTGAGTTGGCTCGTCACGCAGATTGGCTGGTTCCCACTGATAGAGAAAGGATTAGGAGATTCATTGATGGCCTCACGTATCAGCTGTGGTTGCTTATGACTAGGGAGAGGGTATCTGGTGCTACTTTTGATGAGGTAGTTGACATTGCTCGGCAGATAGAGATGGTCCGTAGCCATGAGCGTGGAGAGAGGGAGGCCAAGAGGCCTCGTGGACCGGGTGGTTTCAGCGGTATTCCTTCAGGGGGTCAGTTTTACCGCGGCAGGGGTCGTCCTTACAGACACGCTCAGAGGGGTCGTCCAGCTCACTGTGGTGCATCATCCGGTCATGGTTCATATAGTTCTCATCAGGGTCAGTAATCTCTCAGTGCCCTTCCAGCCCAGAGTTCGTCCCGTGCTCCTTCAGTTCAGGGTTCATTTGCACCGGGTGCTTCTAGCGGTTATTCTGGTTCTCGGGGCCCGATTCAATCCTCACCACCACCAGTACCGGGGAGTTGCTTTGAGTGTGGGGAGTTTGGGCATATGTGGAGGCAGTGTCCTCGTCGTCTGGGAGGTCCAGTGCAGCAGAGGAGTCAGACTACAACTTCAGCACCAGTTACTTCGCCACCCACCAAGCCAGCTCGGGGTGGGGCTCAGTCAGCTAGCGGTCGCCCAAGAGGGGGAGGCCGATCAGGTGGCGGTCAGGCCTGATTCTATGCTTTTCCTGCCATGCCAGATGTCGTTGCTTCAAATGCAGTGATCACAAGTATTGTCTCAGTGTGCCACAAGGAAGCTTCAATATTATTTGACCCTACTTCTACTTATTCGTATGTATCATTGTACTTTACTCATTATCTGGATATGCCCCATGAGTCCTTAGTTTTACTTGTTCGTGTATCTACGCCGGCGGGCGATACTATTATTGTGAACCGTGTATATCGGTCTTGTTTGGTAACTATTGGGAGACTAGAGTTGATCTCTTACTGCTCAGTATGGTTGACTTCGATGTAATCCTTGGTATGGATTGGTTGTCTCCATATCATGCTATTCTGGACTGTCACGTAAAAATCGTGACATTGGCGATGTTGGGGTTGCCTATGGTCGAATGGAGAGGTTCTCTAGATCATGTTCCCAGTAGGGTAATTTCTTATTTAAAATCCCAACGTATATAGTTGGGAAGGGGTGTTTGTCATATTTGGCTTTTGTGAGAGATGTTGATGCAGATACTCCTACTATTGATTCAGTATCGGTCGTGCGAGACTTTTCGGATGTATTTCCTACAGACCTGCCGGGTATGCCGCCCGACAGGGGTATTGATTTCAAGACAGCTTTGACTACAGCCCCAGTATTGGTGTTGCCTACAGGTTCAGGGTCTTATACTGTGTATTGTGACGCGTCGCGTATTGGTCTCGGCGCAGTGCTTATGCAAGACGGTAGGGTGATTGCCTATGCGTCCAGACAGTTAAAGGTACATGAGAATAATTATACAGTCCACGACCTTGAGTTAGCAGCTATTGTTCATGCCTTGAAGATTTGGCGGCATTATTTGTACGGTATCCATTGTGAGGTTTATACTGATCACCGGAGTCTACAACATCTGTTTAAACATAAGGATCTTAATTTGCGGCAGCGGAGATGGTTGGAGTTGCTTAAGGATTATGATATCACCATTCTTTATCATCCCGGAATAGCCAATGTGGTGGCCGATTCCTTGAGTCGTAAGGCGGATAGTTTGGGCAGCTTAGCATACTTACCGGTAGCAGAGAGGCCTTTAGCCTTGGATGTTCAGGCCTTGGCCAACCAGTTTGTTAGATTGGATGTTTTCGAGCCGAACCGAGTTTTGTCTTGTGTGGTTTCTCAATCTTCTCTTTATGATCGTATCAGAGAACGTCAGTATGATGACCCTCATCTGCTTGTCCTTAAGGACACGGTTCAGCACGGTGATGCCAAAGAAGTCAATATTGGGGATGGCGGTGTATTACGGATGCAGGGCAAGCTATGTGTGCCTAATGTAGATGGTTTGCGTGAGTTGATTCTCCAGGAAGCTCACAGTTCGTTGTACTCCATTCATCCAGGTGCCACGAAGATGTATCAGGATTTGACGCAGCACTATTGGTAGAGGCGAATGAAGAAAGATATAGTTGGGTTTGCAGCTCGGTGTTTAAATTGTCAACAGGTGAAGTACGAGCATGAGAGACGGGGAAGATTGCTTCAGAGACTTAAAATTCCGGAGTGAAAATGGGAGCGTATTACCATGGATTTCATAGATGGGCTCCCACGGACCTTGAGAAAGTTTGATGTTGTTTGGGTGATTGTAGATTGGTTGACCAAATCTGCGCATTTTATTCCAGTTGGTACTAATTATTCTTCAGAGCCGTTGGCTGAGATTTATATCCGCAAGATTGTTCGCCTACATGGTGTGCCAGTGTCTATCATTTCAGATCGGAGCACGCAGTTTACATCACAATTTTGGAGAGCAGTGCAGCGAGAATTGGGCACACAGGTTCAGTTGAGTACAACATTTCACCCTCAGACTGACGGACAGTCCGAGCGCACTATTCAGATATTGGAAGATATGCTACGCGCTTGTGTCATTGATTTTGGGGGTTCTTGGGATCAATTTCTGCCACTAGCAGAGTTTGCTTACAATAACAACTACCAATCGAGCATTCAGATGGCTCCGTATGAGGCTTTATATGGGAGATGGTGTCGGTCTCCGGTGGGTTGGATTGAGCCGGGTAAGACTAAGCTATTGGGTACTGATTTGGTTCAGGATGCTTTGGAGAAGGTTAAATTGATTCAGGAGTGGCTTCGCACGACGCAGTCTAGACAGAAGAGTTATGCCAACCGGAAGGTCCGTTATATTACTTACATGGTTGGGGAGAAGGTTCTGCTCAAGATTTCGCCCATGAAGGCTGTGTTGAGGTTCGTGAAGAAGGTAAAGTTGAGCCCTCGGTATATTGGGTCGTTCAAGGTGCTTAAGAAGATTGGAGAGGTGGCTTATGAACTTGCCTTTGTCACCTAGTCTATCAGGTGTTCATCCAGTGTTTCACGTATCTATGCTCCGGAAGTATGTCGGGGATCCGTCTCATGTATTGGATTTCAGCACAGTGTAGTTGGATGGTAATTTAACTTATGATGTGGAGCCGGTGGCCATTTTAGACCAGCAAGTTTGAAAGCTGAGATCAAAGAACATAACTTTAGTGAAAGTGCAGTGGAGAGGCCAACCAGTCGGAGAAGCTACCTGGGAGATTGAGTGGGAGATGCAGAGCAAATATCCACACCTATTTGAGGTTTCAGGTATGATTCTAAACCCGTTCGAGGACGAACGTTTGTTTAAGATGGGGAGAATATAACAACTCGGCCGGTCGTTTCGAGTATTATAACCTCGTTTTCCCATTTACTGCTAAATTTATACTTTACACTCGTTTTATGACTTACCATGTTAGTTGGTTCGGGTCCGGAAGGATTTTGAAGTGAATTGAGACACTTAGTCTCATAATTGAAAACTTAAGTTGAAAAAGTTGACCGGATGTTGACTTATGTGTAAACGACTCCTGATTTGAATTTTGATAGTTATAAGTATTATGCTATTTCAAACAAGTGATAAGTAAGAGTCGTGAAGGTCAGAGAGTAAACGAGTTGAAGAAAATGAGGTTGGTCGAAGTTTTACATTTTGGGATAAAATACGGTCCAAGCTATAATACCTCATATTTATGGACTAGTGCTATACCATATGGCCTTGATAGTAAGGTATATGAATTATATTAGTATTTAAGTGAAATGAGATTTAGAAATTAATTATGTGGGTAATTAGTTAAATGCAAGGATGTAATTAGGGATTAGTGGAAGACAAGTATCCAAAATAGGGGACAATTATGGAGTCCACGTAGGACTACTCAAATCTCTACTTTATGACTCATGTTCCATGGATAGGTATATCTTGGTGGTTGCTCCATGTCTAAGCTTCTTTTTCTTATTAAATGATTATCATGTGGCCCCACAACCCACTAAGTATTAGTAAACTTCAAAGTTTCATTTTCAGAATATGTATATTATTAACAAGCATCATCACCTAGCCTTAAAAGTACAAAAACGTAAGAGATTGAGAGGCAACTTTGGGATTTTATTTTCAAAAAATTTCTATCTTTTGATGGGGCAAAACGTGTGCAGCAAAATCATAATAGAGAATTTATCCCTCCATCTCTCATAGATTAGCTTGTCGTAGCTGCTTATGGCATGACTGTTTGGATCATAATTGGCAGGTCCTAGTTTATTAAAGTAAGATTCCATCTCTCCTACATGTTCTTGAGGTTGTTGTTGTGTTATTATTGATATGCTTCTTGAAGTTGGAAGAAGGAAGTGTATAAGGTATCGTATAAGAAGCATTTATTGGATTATCATTGAGTATTTCGACTAGATTACGTAGTTTTGAGGTGAAATTAGAGTATTTGGGCCTAGGGATTTGAAAATAAGATTTGAGGATTTGAAGGTCGAGTTGTTGTCGTAATTTGGTAAATTTGGTATGGTTGGACTCGTGGATGAATGAGCGTTCATATTTTATAACTATTGTCGGGATCCGAGACGTGGGCCCTACGGACGATTTTTGAGTGCAATTTTGGATTTTTGTTGGAAAAAATTATATTTTCATATGGAATTAATTCCTATAATTTGTATTGACTGGATCGAATTATTTGTGGCTAGATTCGAGTCGTTTGGAGGCCGATTCGCGAGGCAAAGGCATCGCAGAATAAAGAATTACACGGTTTGAGTTAAGTAACAATTTTAAATTTGGTCTTGAGGGTATGAAACCCCGGATTACGTGTTATGTGATTGGTTTTGAGGTGGCGCACTTGCTAGGTACGTGTGGGCGTGCATCGTAGGAATTGTGACTTGGTCAATTCCATGGATCTGTGTTGTTGAATAAATTATTGCTACCCGTACATTTTTCCACGTATTAGGGAAATTGAACTATAAATCATGTTTAAACCATGTGTTGACTGACACTGTTGGGACACACAGAGGTCGTGTACATGTTGAATTATCTGTTAAATTACTATTTTGTACTCAGTCACGGTTTTACTTGCATATTACATCTCTGTCTCTCTTGTTCATTATTGATGCATCATATCATTGTTGTTGGGCTGCTTATTATGATTTCTGAGAGCCCGAGAGACTAGAGAGGTTGATAACTGAGTGAGGCCGTTGGCCTAATTGTGAGGATATTTATGGAATCGGGTTGCACGCCGCAGCATGTTTTATTGATTTATGCCATGATTGACTTGTTATAGCGCTTGGGCTGAAGGAGCCCCTCCGGAGTATGTACACACCCCCAGTGAGTGCATGTATCTACTGAGTGCGAGTGCCGTGTGCTGAGTGCTGAGTGATTGAGAGGAAAGAGTGACTGTGAGGTTGGAGTGAATGGGAGGACTGAGTGACTGTTACTCTGAGAGGATGCATTGATTTCATTATTGTTGCATTTCAGTGGTCATATATCACTGTTTTGAAAATTTTCTAAAAGACATTATCTTCTGTTTCAGTCGAAGTTGATATGAAATTACTGTGAAATTTTAAATGTTGAACTTGAGAGTATGCATACCCTTTTATGTTGAAAATTACTGTATTTGGACTTAGGTGTGAAGCTCGTCACTATCTTCAGTTCTTTATTTAATATTGTTACTTACTGAGTTGGTTGTACTCATACTACACCCTGCACTTCATGTGCAGATCCAGGTGTTCCCGGACACAGTGAGTATTAATTCCTTCGCACAGTTGATTTTCCGGAAATTCCAAGGTACCTGCCGTGTTTCAAAGACCTTGTCTCTCCTTCCCTATCTTTTGTTTACTGTATTTGGTTTCAGACTATTATAGACCGTGTTTTCTAGACTAGTGATATATAGATGCTTATGTACTCAGTGACACCGGGTTTTGGGAGTGTATTTATATCCAGTATTTGTGGGATTTTCTCTTAAACTTAATTATTATATTTTCCGTATTTAAAAGAAATTATGGGTTGTTGATGTTGTCGGCTTGACTAGTATTGAAATAGGCGCTATCACGACGGGTGAGATTTCGGGTCGTGTCAAGTACACATTCTAAATTTTTCTTAGTTTTCGCATTGATTGTTACATGTTTGCCTTGTGAGATTTGAAGAAGTTCTATCTCCAGTTTCCGTTTGATCCTTCCAATTGGTGCTTCTTCAACATCTGTCTGCATTTATTATTAAAAATTAAATTGAATCCATAGTTGTGAATAGTGGGAAGAAGCTCTTGTACTGGATGATGGAGCAACACTCTGTGCAACGTTGTTGAACTAGTTTCTGAGTTACTGTGTCTGTTTTTGGAATCTAATCAAAATTTGAATTTCTGTCATTTCAGTGCTTGGCAGGACTTTGTGGTGCTTGTTTTGATCAGCACAATATGTTATTTCTTCTTCCTTGAGAAGTTACTGGTTAGTATTTTAGTTTTAAATAGAATTTTAAAAATAACTTTGGCTTGAGACCCCCCCCAAAACACACACACACACACACACACAACTGTTGGAACATAGAAAGGTAAAATTCCTGATCCTTGGATGCTCTTATTTCCTGTTCAGCTGCTTGTTTATCCGAGACTTGGGTAGGAGTAATTGAACAGGGTCTTTTGGTAGTGTTATTGTACTAAGCAGGAAACACCACTTCGCGGAAAAAATACACTGTGTAGGTAGGTAAAAAAAATTATATGTATATATATACTATGTATTGACTCCCCTTAATTTCCCGGTATATCTACTTTTGTACCGAAGGAGCAAAGTAGGTAAAGCCACTGCTTGGTTCCTATTGGATTGAGGTTTACCATATCCAAGAAAAAAGAGAGAGGATTCTGAAACACAGATAGCATGATCTCTATTATAAATTCCCCACTGTAAGTACGTCTATCCACTAGACAAAATGACATTTTTTTACTTTGATTGAATATTGGGTTTTGAGCAATATCCATTTGATAATCATTTTTATATAATTATACCCAGTGAGCCTGGTTGGAAAGGATGTCCCTTTAGAACATAAGGCAGGCCTGACCTCTGCTTGCATCTTGTTATTACACTGTGCTATCTCATTATGTCACGACTTTAAGAGCTATGATGCTAGGTCCTCTGTCCTGAGAAATAATTGAGCTCAGATTTTTGAATAGCTAGAAAATGAAAAATTACAGCATACTCCCTCCGTTTCAATTTTTTGAGATGGTAACATTTGTGTGTATTAATATATAACGGTACATAGGTTGTACTGAAACCATAATTACAAGAGAACAAAAGGAAAGAATAACTGATCTACAATCCGAGCAGTATTCTAAAACTTCTAGGATTGATACAGTATCTTCTGGGCACTTCTGTTTACACCAAAAATAAAAAAAGAAGAACACTATTCAGTTTGTCTTATGCACTGAATTGCTACTGTCTTCAAAACAATTAGAGTTCCTCTCCTTCCAGATTGTCCACCATATACATGTAGGGACAGTCCTCCATCTATCTCTGTTTCCAGCTCCAGTTCCAGCTTCATCCCAACTAGTAAGCACTTTAGTAATCTTAGAGGGCATTGTCCATGAGATACCTTTGAGATTAATCAATATCTTTCATAGTTGATCTGTAATCCTGCAGTGTAAAAATAGATGGCTAATCCCAAATAGAAAGCACGAAGTTTAATTTAGATGAGGTAATTTGACTCGGCACGGGTTTAAGAGAAAGAGGGATACTTTTGAAACTTGTGGTCTTAAAAGTTTAAGGGGTAAAAGCTTTGTGGAGCCATGACATTTGTGTTGTTATAAAAGCTTCTTATTAAGGGTAAAATAAAAAGTTTAAAGTTGAATTGTTTTCAATTATAGAAATGTGTCATTCTTTTTGAAACGGACTAATAAGGAAAGTGTGTCATCTAAATTGAAACGGATGGAGTAATATATTCTAGATGAGTAAAGCAAAGTGCAACTATATGGCATTTCTTTCATTTTCCCCAACTTGGTTCCATAATGTTGGAAAAGCTTAAAATTTCCAACAGTTCCTCTATCTCAGTGTTGCCTATTCTTCCCTGGTGATGCATTCAAAAACAATAATTTTTCTCCTAACATATCGTGTTTGCTTGCTTCACTGAGGCGAATTCAGGATTTTGTGTTCGTGAGTGTTTAAACTTTATTTGACGTAAAGTTACCACCAATCAAATCGTATAAGTGCACAACTATTTAAACACGATAAAAAATTAATGAGAAACCCATAGAATTAATATTACAAATGCCATAAAAACTGTGATGGATAACGCAATGGACGAGAAAGAAAATTAGTGAATTTTACCGTTCCGGAGGAACTCTTTATTTTTTGAAGCAAACTTTCATTTTCTTTCTTTCCTATGGTGAATTAGATGAAGTAGAAGGAAAAGCAAAGAAAAAAAGTCAGAATCAAAAGAAATAATAAAGCAGTAGTATTGGATAAAAAAAAATAGCTGGTGAAAAGCAAAAAAGATGACCTAATAATTGGGGCAAAAGAAAAATAGTGCTTGATAATATAAGAAAAGAAAAAGGGAGTAAAACAATCTTAATCTTGCTAGGATTCAGCTTCGGTCTCTCAACCTTCAACTTTCATAACCCTCCAGCACTTACTTGCGTGCTTGTTGTTTAATTATATCCGTTCGCTTAAATTTTCTATGTAATTATACATACTCCGAGTCGAGGTTAATGGGTGCTCGAGCACCCAAGTTTTACATGTAAATCCGCCCCTATTACCTCAGAAATTAGACCATTATCTTGGTCCTTTTATGTAACATTTCATTAGAGTTTAAACTTTAAACTACTAAACAATAAACATAATAAAATTCATTATTTGCCTATAAAATCCACCTTGCTTAGGAAGCAAAAAAAAAGGGTCATAAAGTTTTATCAAACAATAATTTGTAGAATTGATTACCTTTCCTTTCTCAATTAAAAACATTAGTGTGTGTGTCAGCTGCATTTTGATGTCAGCTTTGGAATAGAATATATGCACATCCATCAGCTTTTATATCTTTTGCCAACTCTTAAGTAGAAAGGTGGAATTTGATGACGCCAACTACGTGGAATGTCATGTCATCCATCAACTTTTATACTATATTTTTATAATATTTTTATTATTTGTGAAATTCATATTTTAAATCTGTCTCTTGAACATGAAAAGTGAAAACTCAGACGCTTGTGATTACTGCACCATTTGCGTTTAACACTAGGTCTTTTGGCATCTATTTTTGCGCCTAAATTTTATTTATCAAATACTAGAAGACTTACGTTATAGATTTTTCATTGGAAATGCAGCTATTAGAGAGTACATATGCCGCTCTAGAGTTTTCTCTTGTGGCCATTACTCTACATGTTTTCTACTCTATGGTAAGATTATGCAGTTGATATTTGATAACTCTTGGATAATTTCTAGTCTGTTAATCGAAGATCCTGTCTTTAAATTGTGCGCACACAACACTTTTGGCAGATATGAAATGAGGAGTAATCTTGGCTTTTGGCAGCTTCAGTTGCAGGCAGTCTATTCAGTAATGATAGATAGCATCAGTATTGGGTTTTGGTGCTTCTATGAGTCAATGCAATGTACATTCCATACCATTCTAACCCTGCATGAAATGAGTATGATGGAGAAATGATGAGGCTGTATAGGAATATTGTAACAACAACAAACCCATTGGATATTGTATATGCTTCTTTTTCACGTTAAAAATGTATTTTCTTTGTATTATTTTCTCTTATATCTTTTCCTCATCATCTTATGTGATGAGGTGGTTGATACCTCTGGTAGTCAAATATGTATACCGATCTAGGTAAGGTAGTTATCGCTTGTCTTCTTTTTGTGTCTAGTACTAGAGGATAGTAGCTCAATGTAGATGAAAAAAGACCATGTGACATTTGAACCACAGTAGATGAAAAATTGCTGGCATCTAACTTTAATTATCTTTTTTAGATGTCCATTATTAGTCGGAATCTGAAGCCAGTTCAAGATCCAACAGGACAAACTGTTTGAAAAAAGACCAACAACAACATACCCAGTAATATCTCACACCGTGGGGTCTGGGGAGGGTAGTGTGTACGCAGACCTTACCCCTGGCTTGTGAGGATAAAGGATGTTTCCAATAGACCCTCGACTTAGGAAAGTATAAGCACCACATTAATAAAAATATAGGCAAGGGACGGTACCAAGAAGCCATATAAAAGCAGAATAAAAACAAATTACATAGCACAAAATTGCATGAGAGAAGACTGAAACGCTATACATTAAAAACAAATTAAATTTACAGATACCTACACTTATGATACAACTGCCTCTTAAAGGAATGCATACGCCACTCTTTTAAAAGACAACTAAGCCTCAAGCTTATTTGCATTTCGCAACAGCGAGGTATTGATTGTTATTTTTCTTCACCCATACTGTTGAACGAGTTCTCTTAACATAATCTGTGAAGAGGCTGTACCTACAGGACAAATATGGCTGGTTAGACAAGGATATTCATCTTCATATCAGCAACTAAAATTCGGAGGCAAATGGGATCACATATTGCAATATTTTGGCTGAACCATCCACACATTCACAAACCCAAACATAAGGACTTATCATCATTATCATAAATAATCGACGCAGTTGAAATTAAGATACCACCTGTCAAACTCCAGTCTCTGAGTAACTATCCCATTCAATAGGAGCTCCGAACTATATACTGTTGATCCTGTAGATGTAACATGGGATTGCATTTGCATGATTATTCAAATTTAATACAAAACTTCTTACTGATTTTACAAGGCAAAAGAATAAGAAGTCTACCTTTCTCAAGGAAAGGGATGCAAACTTCATAGTCTTCTTCACAAGATAAAACTAGAAGATCGTCAGGAACAACTTCCTCTTTCATAACCGATCTACCAAGTCGCTCCACTGCCTGAAAAACATTTGGAACAGGCGTTACCAAGCACGAACAAACAGTCAATAAAATAGTTATAATTACGGAGAGAGGATTATTCCTGAACAAATACAGATTGATTATGGAACTCTCGCATGGAGGATGCGATAATGATAAACACTAGAAACACTAGTAGACACTAACTTCAAATTATAGGAATTCCAAAATATTTGACGTACTTTTACACATAACCATAGAGTATAAGTTTCAAGAATTCAAATCCGCCCATCTTTAGTGTGGATTATAATCCATACCACTTGTTTTCCCTATCAAAGAAACCTTCCATAAAATTGGTTACAAATGTTTGCTTCAGCTACCGTAAGTCAAACTAATGATCTTTTTTCTCTTCTGAAAATGGTAACAGTGTATTCATCAGCATTAAGGAAATGCTGGCCATCCTATTTACAGATCAAAGTCAAAAGTCAAAACTAATGAAGATCTTAATATTAAAAAAGTCAAACTAATGATCTTTAATATGTCACCACTTATCACCTATGTTACCATGGGCATCATCTTGAGCACACATTCAAATATATGATATCCAACATATTTAATTAGGCTGGTTCTAATCTTTCATAACTAATCATGTTGCATTTATAGCGGATAGGAAGCCTACACTCTACCATATCCTCCTGACAATACTAATGAAAGACTGGTTTTGTCTCAGGTATTCACAGAAGCACCAATATATGAGAAGATAGACTGAACATTTTGAATCTGCTTGCTTTGGACTTGACACCACTTTTTTTCTCAAAGCGGAACTTAGAACGGTACCAAATTGTGGCATCGAAGGTGATTCAGGTGAATGGATAGAGCATATGAATATCTTATCCAGGATGGTTGAATTTTAAAGTGAAATAAAAAAGGGGTAAAGAGTAGAGTACACACCAAACCATGAACTGCCTTCACCAAACTTGCCAATATATCTTTACCAGGCTTTGTATTTGGAGTGGTAAAAACTCTATATCCCTGAAAATAAATTACTATGAGAAAAGGAAAAGCACAGCTGCTGCATCTAAAAGTCACCTAAGGCAGCATGTTTACCTGTAAAAGGGGATGTTGGCATGCTCGTGCTAATGAAACTGGCATGCTGAAGCCGAACTCTTTTTCTTTTCTTGCATCTCTCAAGATATAATTTTTCTCATCAATAAGACAGCTAGCTTGTCCACAACTCTCAAGCCATAGATGTGTCACCACAGGTTTCCCTACAGCAATAGCTTCTAGCACGTTTCTAGTGCGAACAAATTCATCAGCCACAAAATGAGTGGCATCGGACATACATGATACGCTTGAGGCTCCTAACCGGGCTAAGATCTGCAAGAAGAGATGATAAAGTGATTCCGGTTTAAAACATACAATATTTGCACAAACAAAGAAAAGATCATAGCGAAATTACCTTCTTTTGCTGTTTAATAATATCTGCATCCAGGTGCTGACTGAACAAGACTCGAACATTAGTCATTTCTCGCCTCTTCCTAGAATCTTTTATGGTGGAGCCAATTTGTGTTCCAGTAGAATGTAAGGAAGTGATTTCTCTCAAAAGAGATGATCTTGACATATTCTTCCTGCACGATTGTTTATGATACTCATCACCCATACAAATAGGTGACACAGCATTCTTCTGGATTTTTGAATTGGTGGGAGTGGTGCACGCTGAAGCTGACGCTTTACACTGCTCTCCTGTTGAAGATTCTGTTCCTTGTGCTTCATCAACAGATCTTGTTATCTCTACATTAGTTTTCCTATTAGAATCTTTTATGGACTTATGTAGAATTGTTTTTGCACTTCCATCAGCAAAAGCATCATTAGTGCTGTTACCATCCAGATGTCTTTTATCTATGCCTTCCTGTAAGAGCTTCTTATGAGACCCCCTCTCTGAGGATGCAATATCGGGGAGAGTGCATTCAGATGAACACTTTCTCTTTTTTGTGCTGACATTAATTGAAGTACTTGTCTGGTCACCTCTTAATCTCTTTGACCTTCTACAAGATTGAATAGTGGTCTCTTGCCCCATGGTAGGCATCTTCCGGTGACTTCTTCTTCCCTTGGGATAGTCTACAGCAGAAAGGCTGGCCCATGTTGATTCCATATTTCTTAGGTTGGCAGTTTGATTGGTAGCAAGTGTACTTCGATCCATCAAAGTCTCACAAGCCTCAGCATCTGTCCCGCTTCTATCAAAAGTGGCAGTGGCAGACAGACGTCTTTTTGGTTGACTCTCTACCTGGTGCTGCCTAGTTCGATGAGCTACAGGTGTGGAGTGACAATCCTTGACAGACATGGAACCTGCGCTTGCTTTTGGTGGTCTTTCCTCCTGTCTTATCTCTTCTTCTCTTCCCCTTGAAGCATGGAGTTTCGTCATATTTGGCTTGATCATTTTTAATCGGGCCCCTTGTTCTTCATTGCCTTGCTTCTTGATACTTTTCTGTTGTTTCACTCTTTCTTGATAGTTCTCTTCAACTAATCTGGCATCCTTCTGCATTGTGCTCATGGACATTCTTGAAGATCGTGCTTTTTTCTTGGAGGACCTTCGCTTTGACAGACTCTCATCATCAATTCGATCTTTGCAAGAACCATCCGTCAATGTCTTATCACCTTTCTTCTCATTGCTACAATCATTTTCCAGCACAGGAGCTCCAAAGCATAATGTTTGCATAGCTTCAGCAGCTATTTGAGTATCTAAACCAACATTTAGCATGTCAGGAACATCGTCTCCATTACCATCGTCAATCATTCCATCACCAGCCCCCGAATTCAGTTGTTCATCCAGCTTCTTAATAAAGTTTTTTCTAGATCTGGACTTTGATAACTCACTTTTCACTCTACTTCTACTAGACAATAACCTAGAATCAGAACGGGGGGAACCCTTCAACTTTTTGCTGCTCAACGGGTGCTTTTCCTTTTCTCCACTGCCTTTAACTCCCCGTCTTAAGGGATCAAGTGAAACACGCTTCGGAGGTTCAGTAGCAGGACTCCTGCCAACAAGAAGTTCCTTTTTCTTCTGGAAAAACTCTCCACCTCCTTCATCTTCACGATTGTCATCCCAATCAAAAATCTCACCCTCTGCATCTGCAATTCCCGCTGCTCTCCGAGCCAAACTTTTTGTCCCTTTTGCAGCAGAGACAAATTTCGATTTTCCAATGGAGGACTTCCCAAAGTCAATATGTTGATCAAAATCCAAAGGATTGAGCTTAAGAAACTTGTCAACAACATCTAGTGCATTGGCCTGAGACTCCTCTCCAGGTTCTTGAGAATCTACATAACTTAAACCTGCCAATCCATCTTCATAGGCAAATTGAGGCAAGTCCACTGTCTTCTGAGCATCATTGTTGCCATCTTCTGACCCTTTAATTTCAACAAGTATCTCATCTCTGAAAAGTTTCCTCACAGCTGAACTACCAACTTTGCATCGGTTTCCATTACCTACATCATTCATTTGTTCGTCATACTCCTCACAAGCATTCGGGTTAAGCTCCTTCCTGACTTCAGATTGAGGTCCAACCATAGATGTCCCATTTTGGCCTGCACTTTCCTGCTCCAGAAGATTGTCATTTTTAATAGACCATGTACTTCCTTTTGTCCCTTTATGGCTCATGTCATAAGCAGCCAAACCAGAAGCCCTGACAGATGCAGCACGGATTGAAGTAAACCCTCGTTGCAGAGATCCTGAAAAAAATACATGAATATAAGACCTCCAAAATTCTGAAGCAGCTTTGTTATCAAATCTTCAAAGGCATTCTGTCTGATAACGAATATGGCTAGAATATAAAAGCTGAAAACATAAAAGGAATTCATCAACCACCTAAAAGTACCAGCATACAAGTGTATATTAAATACTTTCATGTACCGCATAAGAGAAGAGAAATCCAGATTCTAAAATATAAAACAGAGAAAGCGAAGACAAAGCCTCTCTTTCAATAGTAAAACTTTTCTTGGATACAGCAGAAATGACCAACTGTAGACACATAGAGTTCAGAACCAAAGTCAGCAATTACATACTAAATATCAAAATACATGATAGTTGACGCATTGGCAAAGAATATACAGATCCAGCTAAGTGAGGAGGCCTATTTACAGTGAATTTTAAAAACTGGATGACGCAAAATGTTGTCCAACTTTACACTAGTAGAAGAACATTTCAATTAATTGCAAATTTAAGGAATGGATTAAGAAAGGGAACTATTTGCTCAGTTATAGTTCCATGCAGATCCTGCATAATCAAAATGGAAGAAAAGAGATGGTAAAATGATAAATTTAGGCCAAACATGTATAGCGTTAGAACTTGATTAAAACAAATTATCTCATGATAGCGAAACCAATTTACCTGATTGATGCTTGTCATTGCTTAGAACATCTGATTGTGAAATCGAACTCTTATCACCTGTGTTGGAATTGCTGCTTTTAGTAAACTTCACCTGATCAATAGAACTGTGTTTCATTGAATCATCATCTGATAACTCTTCAGTATCGCACAAGACCTCAGTTCTATCACTTCCTTCACTATCTACGGCAACTTCGACGTTGCACTTTTCAGAAGTCCGGATGCGTTCATTTTGTAGACCATCATGATCTTCCACCACTTGGGTTTCACCACCTAAATCCACCCGTTGAGTTTCACTACAAAAATCCACCACTTGTGTTTCACCACCAAAATCCACAACTTGCGTTTCACCGCCGAAATCCACCACTTGTGTTTCACCACCGAAATCCAAAAACTGGTTTTCACCACAAAGATTTACAAGTTGGGTCTCAAAGGCATCATTGAAGAAAAGACGGTCATCAGCAGGAACCATACATTGGTTACGGTACAACTCAGGATCCTTCCCTATAAATATAGACCAAATTGTATCTTTAGGGGAAAAAGCAATTTCAAATTAGAGTTCCAAATCTTAGAGAGAAAAAAAGTATCTCCCATATATTTGACTAACTTTGCATTTTCTTAATCTTCTGAAACCCCCTTCTCATCCTAAAGAAAAAGGTAGTACTCCCTCCCTCCCACTTTATGTGATGCGATTTGGAGTACAAGGGTCAAACTATCTAATTTTAGGTGTAAATTCGAACATAGAATCTTCAAATTTTTTGAAATAAAATTAACATATTTGGAAACTACGTAAAAAGTAGTAGTCACAAAAAAATTACAACATTGAAAAGGCGTCGAGGTCAAAGAATTTTTTTTTTGACTCTCCGAATTGTAACTGCATCACATAAGGTGGGGCAAAGGGAGTGAAGATGTCTTCTTTTTTTTTTTTTTGATAAGCAGTGAAGATATCTTCTGTTAATAAAGGATTCAATTTTTTTTCTTTATCCTTAACAAGCAAGAAAATTAAAACCCTTATATTAACATTTAGGAATAATCAACATACCCTAATTTACCCAAAAAAATTAGAAAAAATAAAAATAAACTTGCCTGGGAATGACTCGGATGAAATTTGAGTGTCCACTGGTTGTGTATTGTCATTACTCAAAATACCCCTTTTCGGGTCAGGATTGTTCGCATTCTTTTTTCCACCGTCTACCATTTTAATTCATCTACAATTACATACCAAAAAATAGTAAATAAATCATAATCACAACAATAGTGATAATATTAATTGACACCAAGCCAAAGACTATGCCTTTAGAACACAATATCGCAATTGAAGAAATAAATTTAGAAGAAAAAAAACTGGAAAAAGTACACAAAAATAAAATACTAACTGCATCAAATCGGATTGAATCGGAAACGTCGGAGAAATCCGCCGGAGAGGTTGTGGGTATAGTTGTGGGGGGGGGGGGGGGGGGGTAAGTATAGGTTTAGAGATTAAAGGAGGGAAAATAGGGAGAAGTGGGAAAAATTCTTAATTTGGAGGGAAATTTCTGCGTTTTTATATTCTCCCGAGTTTCTACTTCTACACACTACCATGGCCTTTGGTAAATGAGTACTTTTATTAATTTACTTCTTCTTTCCTTTTCCTTTATTTCAATTTGTACAATTAACCCGCTTTGGTTCTTTGGAATAAAAATGCGTTTTGAAAATGTTACATTAGAATGTTTAAGCCACTTCAATTTTTCTTTAACAGAAATTCGTTCCTTGAAAAAAATTGGGTCAAAATTTTATATAATATCATACATCAAGTCTTTAGGTTTTAAATATAAGTATATACTCCCTCCGTTTCAATTTAGATGAGGTAGTTTGACTCGGCACAGAGTTTAAGAAAAAGAATAAGACTTTTAAAACTTGTGGTCTTAAAAGCTTAAGGGTAAAAGTTTTGGGGGGGCCATGACATTTGTGTAGTTATAAAAGTTTCTCGTTAAGGGTAAAATAGATAAATAAAGAGTTTAAATTTGAATTATTTTCAAATTTAAAAATATATAATTTATTTTGGAACAGACTAAAAAGAAAAGTAACTCATTTAACTTGAAACAAAGGGAGTATATTTTGAGTCGCAACTTTTATTTAAAATGCTTCTCTAATAGTATTTACTAAATGAGACATAAGAGTAATATATAGTAGTATCAATTATGGATCTTGTCTTTTGAAGAACAAAATTTATTTTAATACTCTTGTTGTAGTATTACCTGCATTTACCATGCAAACATCACTATATTTCTCTTACAAATAATTGGATCTTGTCTTTTAAAGAACAAAATTTATTTTAATACTCTTGTTGTAGTATTACCTGCATTTACCATGCAAACATCACTATATTTCTCTTACAAAAATGAAAACAAAGGCTTGTTTCACGGCCAACAAAGAAAGGTAAAATAGGTTGGATTTGCTTGTAGAAGTTACAAAACAGGTAAACATGTATATGCTAGTGTTGAAATTGAGCCAAAAAAATTATGTGTTGTACAATTTGTACAATTAACCCGCTTTGGTTCTTTGGAATAAAAATGCGTTTTGAAAATGTTACATTAGAATGTTTAAGCCACTTCAATTTTTCTTTAACAGAAATTCGTTCCTTGAAAAAAATTGGGTCAAAATTTTATATAATATCATACATCAAGTCTTTAGGTTTTAAATATAAGTATATACTCCCTCCGTTTCAATTTAGATGAGGTAGTTTGACTCGGCACAGAGTTTAAGAAAAAGAATAAGACTTTTAAAACTTGTGGTCTTAAAAGCTTAAGGGTAAAAGTTTTGGGGGGGCCATGACATTTGTGTAGTTATAAAAGTTTCTCGTTAAGGGTAAAATAGATAAATAAAGAGTTTAAATTTGAATTATTTTCAAATTTAAAAATATATAATTTATTTTGGAACAGACTAAAAAGAAAAGTAACTCATTTAACTTGAAACAAAGGGAGTATATTTTGAGTCGCAACTTTTATTTAAAATGCTTCTCTAATAGTATTTACTAAATGAGACATAAGAGTAATATATAGTAGTATCAATTATGGATCTTGTCTTTTGAAGAACAAAATTTATTTTAATACTCTTGTTGTAGTATTACCTGCATTTACCATGCAAACATCACTATATTTCTCTTACAAATAATTGGATCTTGTCTTTTAAAGAACAAAATTTATTTTAATACTCTTGTTGTAGTATTACCTGCATTTACCATGCAAACATCACTATATTTCTCTTACAAAAATGAAAACAAAGGCTTGTTTCACGGCCAACAAAGAAAGGTAAAATAGGTTGGATTTGCTTGTAGAAGTTACAAAACAGGTAAACATGTATATGCTAGTGTTGAAATTGAGCCAAAAAAATTATGTGTTGTGAAAAAAGGGGCATTCCGAGAATCGAACTCGGGACCTCTCGCACCCAAAGCGAGAATCATACCACTAGACCAAATGCCCATTTTCTTTTAAAGGCCAATTATTTTGTTCTAATCAATTTTAGAAGACGGATGTATCATTTCAGTCTTATCTTTTATGTAGATACTTCTACACAAGCTTGAGTTAGACTTTGATTGGATAACGGTAAGCTAATTGGCTTTTCTGATGATATATTCGGTATGTTACTCTCCGAATATTTGTGGTTTGATCATTTCTTCAATTACGGTGCTCCTAATTCATTTTCTTCTCTTTTTTTTCGCACTTCCTATATATGTAATTCTAAGAAACTTATCATGTATACTAACGATCGCATCTTTATCGTGATTAAGATAATAAACTACAATAAAATTATCAACCGCATGGAAATATACTTTTTATTTTTTTGTAAAGTTGATGTCATGTAACCAGCGGTGTAGCCACCCTGTGTCAAGGAGATCAAGCGCATACCCTTCGTCGAAAAATTATATTGCGTGTATAAGTTAAATACTAGTACGTTATATGGTTAGATATTATAATTTGAACACCCTTAACACAGTTGAGTGAGACATTCTAGTGGTTTAGGGTATTCAAAGTGAAGTGTTATTAATGGGTTCAAAGTTCTGCCCATTTTATTTTGCCATAACTAAACGTAGACCACCATGCGTGGTCTATTTGATTCTTTTTCAATCTAAAAAAAATCTTAATAAAATAACTCTTCAAACTTAAAATTTGTAAATAAATAACTAATCTTAAAAGTAACTTTTTTAACTAAGAGTCTGTTTGGAAAGTCACTCAAGGGGAAAATGAGAATTGGTGATACTTACATTGTGTAATTACAAGGTTACTTTTTAATTTCTTTACCTTTTGTTTTTATTTTAATTTATTTTCTTTATAATTTTTTATTTCCATTATTTTAAATTTCTTCATATTTTATTTTTACTTATAAGTTCTTTTTTAATTTTAAAATATACATTTCCTTGTACATTATTTATCTATTATTTCTCTACCTTTACTTCCTGTGATTCCATGTAATTGCTCGTATATTTTATTTCTTATTTGTTTTATTTTCTTCATTTAGCGTAACTGCATTATTATTCTAGTTTTTAAAACTACACCTCCAAATATTAGAAATAATGAGTCATTAACAAACTTGGCATATAATGAGTCATTAAGGTAGAATTTTGTTGCTGAACGAGGTTATAAACTTACTATGTTTCTTAATCTTAAGTTGTATTGGAACTTATTTTTATGTTGGAATTTGACATATATTAAACTACTTTTTTTTTTATTTTGAAATTGTGTTATATTTATGTCACATTTACTTGTTTTAGTAGTATCGACTTGTTATTTCACATTGCATGTTGTTCGTTTTTTAGTTAGAATTGATAGATTGATTTTGTCAAACACTTGAATAATGTTATGACATTATATTTATAAATATTAATTTTTTTTATCAAACATGCATTTCATGACGTTCTTACAAAACATATATTTTTAGTTTTTATAATTAATTAAACTAAATATTATTAATTTGAAAAATATATTTCAATTATTTTTATAATATCAGTTATAAATATATGATTAGTAATTAAGGTATATTCAAGAAAAAATATGCATATTAAATACCAAATCTAATATCATTTATACTTATAAAAAAAAAAATTTATAAGCATATATTTATTATGTTAACTTTTAAGTTTTGATAATTACGTAATTTAAAATTTAATTTGATTGTGTAATTATACTTGTGCAACCAAATAGTACGTTTGTAATTACACTGTAGTTATGTTATGGCAAATAAACAGGCCGTCGTAATTACTACCCTAGTAATTACACAAATTTTAATTACCGGGTGGCTTTCCAAACAGACCCTAAAAGTTATTTTTTAAATAATTTTATAATTTAAAAGTCAAGCTCTACAATAATTTCTTCAACGAAAGCTTTCTACAAACTCTAGATCCTTTTGGCTCTATCATGTCTTTGGTATGCTTACTTTTATTAGTAAAATTTATAATGTATAATTTTGTTATTTTTAGGCAGAATAATCTAATAAACACTTCTACTTGTCCCGCTTTGTCATCCCGTTCTCGATACTCTACGAAGTTTTCATCCATACACTCTAGTTTTCAAAACACATTACTTTAAACTCCTCTGACCGTTGACCAAGCATATGTGGCAACTTCATGATTGAGTTGGACAAAATACGTGAATTTCACGCGTATAACGAGAGTAAACATAAAAAAGTTAGACTAAAAATGATTAAAATAAGAAGAAAAAAAGTAAACGTAAAAGACAAAAAAATAATATAAGAAAAAAATTAAATATCTTTGTTCTTTCTTCTTTCCCCACCCCTACCCCCATCCCATTTCTTTTTCTTTTTCTACCCTTCCCCTTTCCCTTTCTTTCCCCACCCCTCCTTCATTTCTCTTTTCTCTTTCTTCCCTTATTCCTTTTCCGTTATTCCCCTCCTCCGTTTCTCTTTTCTCTTTCTCCTGTTATTCCCGACCTCCCTATTTTCACAAACCTTCAGTTAATATTTGAGAAAAAAGTAATAAATCTTTTTTGAAGAGCAACCACCATTAAATTTTTTGAGATGTATTAGATTCGTTTCTATTGCTAGTGTTGAATTTGGTTTGGGTAACAATCATTTCAGGACTAATAGATTCGCAGGTGGTGGAGAGCATATTTAATGGTGGAATTTTATTTGATCAGGGAAGCTGAAAATATAATTTTTGGGCAGTTTATGGTGAGGTGCTGGTGAAGAGTGGTTTTGGAGGGTGAAGAGTGGTTGACGAAGGTCTTTGTGAAATTAAGTGAGGTGTACAATGTAAAATTATGTGGCATATGGGAATATTAAGAAATTTCAGTGGTGAAAGAAGTTCAAGGTGATTTACATGGTGGATTTGAAATAGTGAGCAACGATGTTTGACAAAATCTTTGAAAGGGAGATGAACGATGAAAAGTTAAAAAATGGTGGGTTTTAGTGGTCCACCGTAGTGCTGCCCACGGTAAAGACGGTAAAATCGTGGTGTTGTTTCTGCTCTGTAAAATAGAGATAGGTGGTCAAGGGTGGGGAGTAGTGGAGTGAAAAAAAGGAAAAAATTAAATTTTTGAAATTAAAGTAAAAAAAGAAGTGTCATTAAAAATCTGATGTGGACTATGATATATCATCCATATCATGTGTTTGAAGAACAAGCGAGGCTGGAGGGATTTAAAATAATGAGTTTTAAAAACTACAAGTGTGTGGATAAAATTTCGTAGGGTATCGGGACCGTAATGACAAAACGGACAAGTAAACGTGTTTATTAAGCTATTCTGCCTTATTTTAATTTTGATTTATAAAATTATAGTTCTATTAAAAGTTTTTTTATTATTTAGCTAAATGTTGCGTAGTTTGATCTAAAAATTCCGGTACACCATTCATCCACAAAAAAATTATTGACTTGTGTAAAGTTTGAACACCCTTACCGAAATTTCTGGCTACGCCGCTGCATGTGACCAGGAGATCATGAGTTTGAGCCGTGGAAACAACCTTTTGTAAAAATACAGAGTAAGGTTGCGTACAATAGATCATTGTAGTCCGACTATTCCCCGGACCCCGCGTATAACGGGAGCTTAGTGTACTTAGCTGTTCTTTTTGGTCATCTTTTCTCGATTTTTTTTTTTTTTTTGAAAAGAGAGAAGCTTGTTTGCACAAGGAATGTATTGCATCAAAGCACAAACTGCGAACACTATGTGAACTTGAACCGAAAGAACAGAGTAACTTACAATGTTGAAGCACAGTTTTAACTAAAAAGGGAACAATATGGTATTCAAGTAATAACAGAAACAATCACCACAAAGATCGTGTACCTCCTTGAGCTATTGACATGTGACAAAAATGTAAGATCCAAGGCAGGGTACAGTTGCTCAAAATCTAGTCATATTCAAACTGAACATCTATTTTCAAAAATACTTGCTCATTAGCCTTGCAATAAAGGATGTGAATTTGTCTAATTCATGGCATTTTTCATGTGTTTTGTTTTCTGAAAAAACCATATGAAAAGAACCTGCAACCCATACGATGATGTATGGGTTTTGCTTTGCTATCATACGATGTAACTTGGACCCAAAGGCGAATTCAGGATTTACTCCGTGTCAAAAGTTATGGGTTCAGTTCAGTTGAACCCATCGGTGGAACACTACATATGCCACTGCTTGGACCACATGATTGTGAAATTGCTCAAGATTATCGGTGCTGTCACTAACATCAAGATGGATCACACTAAAACATCATCAATCTTAAGGAGTCTTAACTTTCCCTTGCTGATACACTGTCATAACCCAGTAAAAGAGACCTCAAGCAAGGAAAAAAACCGCTAGTACAATAACTTAAACGAACAAAAAAAAAGAGATATTAAGGCATTAGGAGACTGTATAGTTTACAAGATATCTTTTATATACCACCAGAGGTTGTTGTGGATTGGATAGGATTCCTTCACCTTTAACCGGAGATCTCGGGTTCGAGCCCTAGGGATGAAACAAATCCTGATAAAAGTATCTTGTATATAGCTAACTCATGCACATGTACTAAAAATGTAGTAAGCCTTGGCTTGGAAACAATACAGAAAGCATGATTACCTTTCACTGTTTCACATCTAATGTTTGCAATGTAATACTGATCAACTGTGAAGTAAGAACCCAGAGAAGCTAAAATTCAGGACTTAAACATAACATTCAACTGGTAACAAGGCAATGAGAACCCATTACTCATAATTTAGCTGTTCACAAAAGCTGCATATCAGTTCAAACAAAGACTATTAAACTAAGTTTAAAGGCATAGCCTGGGGAGCATTTCAGCATATGTATCAAGAGTAAACTAACTCTTGTACAAAAACCCTCACATTCTGGGCTAGGATATAAACTAAGAAAAGATAAGTTAATAGGCATGACCATCCTGTACAAATATCTTCACATTTTGGGCTAGGATAAACAAAGAAAAGCTAAATGCTGCTTCACGTCACCTTTGTTCAGTCTGTACAAAGGAAATAAACAGGCATTGCTGCTGGATCGAACTCCCAGAAACCTCGCACGATGCCACCTCTCTCTTCTGTCAGGCGAAAAGCAGGAATTTGATGAGAGAACCTGAGCTGCTCGGCTAGAGATATTTTCACCGTTCCATTTGCCTCTTCTTCCACTTGAGGCTTGTAGACAGACTTAAAACCATTTACCTGTATTAGGAACTTTAAGGATACGTACTTATCAGTAACATCCACAACTTCAACAATTTCATACTCACAATCTTCCAGTTTGTCACATTTCAGCTGAGCACTCCAGTTTTTATAAACTGCCCAAACTTCACCTGTTCTGGGGAAGATCTTGTAGACACCCTTCTTCTCCATAGGTTGTGGTCCTACTTGATGCGAAAAAGCATTGGTTTCCGTATATGTGTTCAGCTTTCTATTTTTAAACTTAAACATTCCACAACTAATTGGCATTGTTTTATCACGCCACTGTATTATGCCTTTAGGTGGTGGACAGGCATAAAACCAAGCCACGTGCAAGGTAAAATTAGGGAAAGGATCTATCTTCTTTATCTGGCCATAGTATCTCGGCATGGCATCTTCATCACCGTAAATTGCCCAAAATTGACCAACTTGAAACTTCTCCAGTGATCTCTCAACATCAAAGTTGTGGAATTCGGGTTCAGGAACCTCATTAGCTACTGATGCAATACAGTTTTCTGCAGAATTTACTGAATCCATGCGACTGTACATCATACAGTTAGCTGTCTCTCTTTGGTCTAAGGATAAATTATTTCCCAAGTTAATTCTGGATTGTCTAT
Source organism: Nicotiana tomentosiformis (assembly GCF_000390325.3). Lineage (NCBI taxonomy): Eukaryota > Viridiplantae > Streptophyta > Magnoliopsida > Solanales > Solanaceae > Nicotiana > Nicotiana tomentosiformis. The sequence continues at coordinate 120,175,376 of NC_090817.1, forward strand.
CAGCGGGATGTGCATTTCCTTCAGACTTCCCCTTCAGATCAACAGAAGATGTATCTCCTTCGGATTTTAGCTTCACTTCCACCCCATCTGCAGGAGATAAAACGTCATGTGGCTTATCATCCCATTGTTCCATCATGTCTAGAGGTGATATATCTTTATCAGACTTTGCCATCGGTTCCGAATTCATTGAAGAAAACAGATAGTTTTCAAACCCTGCGTTTGATTTTGGCAAAGAAGGTGCCTCTCGCCTCACCCTCTTTGCTGGAGATCTAGGACAAGAGACATCATTGTATGCATTCCCATGCTCGACGTCAAGATCTGCAGACACAGAAATGCCTAGTTGGTCAATGGGTAAAGAAGCAGGGTCTAGTTCGAAGGATCCTTCAGGAACATCATTCCTCTCCATGCCTGTCATCTTAAATGAAGGAACTCTATGAGAGAATCTAAATATCTCCTTTGCAGGAATTAGAAACTGGCCACTTTCCCCTAGTTTTGTTGCAGCTCGATGAAAAAGACAAGTGAAGCCTTTTACTTTACCCAAGTATGCAACATGAGCACCAATATCATCAGCATAGTCTGACAGCACCTCAACAAACTCATAATTGTACTTTTTCTTGCTCTCAATATGAGAATACCAGTTCATATCCCAATCTTTAAAGATTGCCCAAGTTTCTCCTTGCCGTGGAAATATCTTCATCGTATTGGAACAGCTGCTTTCATTTTTTGCACAGGCCAAATGTGAGAACATAGGATGATCTTCAGCATATTCTGAGTTTCCCAATTTGAACCTACCACAAGAAGCTGGAAAGCCCTCAGATAGCCATTTGGTTTCATTTTTATCCAGCGGATCGGGCTCTAACCAAGTAATGCGCAACTTAAATGCAGGAGAGAAAATCTTCCTGATGACTGCATAGAATCTCGGCATGGCATCCAGAGTATCATAAACAGCCCATACTTGTCCAACCTTAAAGCAAGATTCCTCCCTATCCTTTTCAAAATCATTAAAATCTGGGTCCGGATATTCAAATGATTCTGGCTCAGTCATAATAGAAGGCCCTAGATCTGAGGGAAGATCAAAGGTTTGTCCACAGCCTTTTTCAGGTACAGCCGCTCTTGCATTTGCATTCTCAGCTTCCTGCTCTGTGTTCTGCAAGCTCTCTTCAGAGGACAAACTTTCCTTTAGTTTCTTCTTCTCTTCATTGGGAGTTGCTGTCTCAGACAAATTCTGAATCGAAGGGTCTTCTTCTTCTTCTTCTTCACCACTTAGATTCGCGCAGTAAGTGACACGCTGTCTGGACCGAGTATATCTTCGCCGTTTCTGGTCACCAAGACATTGAGAATTCTGCCCAGGCGGATGATCACACTCTTCAAAATTTACATCTTCTTCAGAATCTATGCTCGTTGATGAATCACAATTTTCACTAGATTCTACTGATATCTTCTTTCTCTTTGTGTTTTTCCTTTTACATTCCCCTGATAAGCCCTCCTTATTAATTTTTCCATATGCATTTTCCGAGTTTCCATTGCTATTAGACTCCCGACCAACCTCTGAGGGAAGTTTTGACTGTATAAATTCATCAGCAGCCTTCTTCTGACTTCTTCTCTTGGTTGCAGGGCTCATACAAGTGTATTGGGAGCTAACTTTAATATGATCTTGGTTTGTTGTATCATTCTTCTTGGAAGTAGGCTGACTCCTACTGGTTCCGGGTGTTGCATCTGAAGCATTTACTTCATGACCTGTGTAGGACTTTTTACAATTTTGACACCACAAAAGCTTATTCAGCATGGTCTTATAATACTTATACTTAACAGAACAGAATGGGCATACGGTCCAAAAAGTTGGTTGGCTTCTAGGAACTCCTGATTGAGTGTCGTGCTGATTCATGAATTCTGATTTGACATTGAACTTGTTTTGTACCCAAGGATGTGACCTGATATCTGGCTGGCTGCTGCTTGTTTGCTGCATTGGTACTTGAGATCTTCCTGAAGGAATGCGTCTATTGTTATACAACATTCGTTTTTCTCTATCCAAAAGCACCATTTGAGCTTCACCAATCAGCGTAAAGGCATCAGCTGCACCAGGGAACTTGTTCTTATCAGGATGTAGCAAGAGAGCTAACTTGCGGTATTGCTTCCTGATAAGAGAATCATCAGCTGTTGGCTCCACTTTAAGAATATCGTACCAGTTTCTCTCGTTTCCAAAAGTTTTATTCTCCGCAGAGCAATGCACGTCACAAACCAAAACCATCTGCGCAATGTTTTCCAGATTAGGAAAGAGCTCCTGGGCTTTAGATAAAAGCTTTTTAGCTCCAATGAAATCTCTATTTTCCATCTTCTTTTCAGCAATCCCTCTAGCCCTGATCGCCTCTTCTTTGTTGCAGTCCATCATTGGTCTACAATTTGATAGTAACGCTCCTCTATTTACCTTATGCTTCAGAAGGTAGAATTCAATAGAAGCAAATGTTTAAGAAACTATAATATCCAGATCAGCTGTTCAAGTTCGTGTAACCTGAAAAAATATAGGTCAGCTCTCAGCTTAATTGAGAAAGAAAAAACTAAAATGATTAGTTGTTCGGAAATGCAGGTCATGCAGCTAGACGTTTCCTATTTTTACAATTTTAATGAGAAAAAGCAATGGTAACACTCTAAGCAGTTTAAATCGAAAAGGATTCACATTTGACAGTGGAAAAGAAAGAATTGAAAAGGTGTTGCCAAGCATGGGGTGGGTTAGATATCAAAATCAGTTACTGTATAATTTCATCTAATGACTACACAATTCAACCCCAAAGTGATCATCTAAATACCTCGCCAATTTAAACAGTACCACGATCCATACTGGCTTTCAGTGGGGAAATAATATTTAACTCCCTTTATCACTTTCCTTCTACCCAACTTTACAAAATATTAATTCTGACTTAATCCAATGCTTTGCTCTATGAATAATCCTCTTTTAGCCCGTAAAATTCAAAGTCAAGTTAAAGAACATACACCAATATAACAATTAGAACCAAGCTTCTAAAGATGTGCTTTCTCAATCAGATTATCCAACAAACTAATTATGATTGAACATAAAGAAAAGATAGATAATCTACCATACTAATCACCAAAAAAATTTCTCCTACTCAACAGGAAGAGCAATCCATTTCTAGTTATCTACCAGAGAGGAAAATAAAACGAGGTGACGCAGCTCTAAAAATGGTTGACTTGGCCAAGAATATGCTTTAAATTACTACACACTCACATCTAATCTGAAAGCTTAATTCTATTCATTTATATTTTCACACATATTACCATGTTACTGATTTTCACAACCAAAATATTGCTGCACTAAAGCAGACACTCATTCTCTTTCCATGCTTTCCTCAATACCAATTGCTTAGATTTCTCTGTTAACCTGAATTCTATCAAGACTTCCCTTGACTACAACAAAGCCTATGCTTATAATTCAAGGAACTACTAATTTGAACAGTTGCAATGTCTGAAATAGATTCTCTATATTTCCAATTTGTGATAGCAAACTTTTCAATCTTTGATACTCAACTAAAACACTTAACAAACCTAAAATTGCTCTTCACTGTAAAAAGAGAGCAGATCAAACCTAAAATTGCTTTTCACTGTAAAAAGAGTAGGCATCAAGCTCATTTGAATTACATAAATACACACATGCAAGTATGTGTGCGTGTACACATACATCCATTGTTGAGGTTTTAATTTTTAAGATGAAATAGTCTTAAAATGAGGGTGAATGGGAAATGGAGAGAAAATAAAATTTTTGAGTAAAATTTTAAGTTTTCCCCCTCTTGACAATGAGACATTGTCCCATATTGGAAGAGGAAGAGATTTTTGGTGGGTATATATATAATTGCTCTTCTTGTAGCTCTTAAAGAGTTAAGAAGAAAGCAAGCCTCGCGCCGTCGTCGTCGCTCGCTCGGCTCGGCTACGGCTTCGGCTTAATGTGCTTGCTCCACCATGGAGGGTGGACGATTGGTCTTCTTCAACACTGGCTGCTATATATATGTGCAGCAGCTGTTGAAGAAAGACACACAACACACAAACTGAAATCCTGAAAACGCTCAACTTTGGCTATACATTGCACTCCTTCCTCTCAGCATTTCCATACGATTTTCTGAGTTTCTACTCCTTCGTTCTGCATTGTTTTAACTTCAAACAAAGCAACTATAAGTGTGATTTGCTACCGAACTTTGTGTTCGCTGAAACACTGGGGTTTGAAGTACCGCTACACCAGTGTGTGATTCGTTCTCCTGGGAGGAAATAATCCATTACCTTGGGTACTAGGAGGGGATTAAATTCCTTAAGGAAACACTGTGAATTCAGTGGGCTCGAATTAATTACTGTTTCATTACGTTAACTTATATTTTGCAGAATTATTATTTACAAATACAGCAATATTGGCGGGACTAACATCCATATGTATGCAAGTATGCATCACTATCATAACAATAGATGCAGGATGTTTATCAAGTATTAACAAACTTTTATTTTGCCAGAAGTATTTCATCAAGCTCATCCAGATATTATCTTGTAATTTTTTGGATATAGTATCATTTTACTGGCTATAGAGGAAAAAGGGAGTTGAAACCTGAGCCAAAGGGAAGTTTATGATTGAGGTCTTGCTATAAAATTAGAAAAGCAATTTACTTCTATACTCTCCGTCCCAAAACGAACGTCCAATTTGCTTCTTAGTTTTTTTTTCCATATTATGTGCTAACAACCGACTTCTACCACATACTACTATTATACTAAACCAAAAGTTACTTGAATCCCACCTTTACCTCGCTTTAAAGAAGTTTTTCTCTTTACTACTTTTCAAAAAAAGTAATAAGTAGAAGCAACTCGTGCACCTCAAATATTCCTCCTTTAATGTTAAATGACCCACATCCTGGACTTCAAATTCAATTTAGAAGGGAAGTTAAACCAACAACAACTAAAATCTAAAATCCTAAACTAGTTGGGGTCCATTATATGAATACTCTTGCATCCATTGTGCCCTATGTGAGTCCATTCCATCTTCCTACTCAATAAATTGCCCTTTACAACAAATTATGGGTTCTCCTATGACTTTGGTGCATCGGCAAAGGTAGTACGGCGCAAGATGTCTGCTAGGTACAGTTCACTAGTAAAAAACTTGGTATTGCGTAAAAGGCAAGCCAAAAGACTTCTCAGTCATCAAAAGGAGATTTTTTTTATGGTTTTTCAAGAAGGTATTGTTTTATCTAAGTTTCTTCGAGTGCATTAGCTATCTCCACCCCCACCCGGTGGTGGAGCTGGAAGGTTTACGTACAGATTCGGCCAATTCGTAGTTTCAGTCAAAACCCTCATTTGTATTAAGAAATCTACTAAATACCTATAAATATTAAAATCAGACCTAGTTACTAACACCTAGAACCCATAAATTTCAAATTCTAGCTCCACCTCTGCCTCCGACCTAATCATAGAAGTTTTAAACTAGAGGTTCTCTAAAATCTCTTATTTTTACTATAATAACATACAAATCTCCAACCAAACTGAAAAAACTCCTATAATGGACCGACAAAAAACTAAAATCAACAACTAAAATGGAAGCATGGACAATTTTACTTGCATGTATTTCATACCCAGTAATCCAGCACTAATGGGAAAGAATCTCACTATTCATGTATCAACAAGATCACAACTTTCAAAGAAAATGATTAAACAGCCAAACAAAAAATCTCACCTTTCTCATATCACGGCAAACAAACAAAGTGGGTGTTTTCAGAAACTAAAGGAATTAGACAAAGACGCCATTTTTAGTGCTTCCCATTAACATGCAACGCTATAATTAACATTTTCACGCAGTGTACTTAAACCAAATACAATAAACATTCTAAACAGAGTAAGTAAAAATAAGTCATTCTCGCCAAAAATACAACTAAAATAAAACTTAACTTGCACAAAAAACCATACTTTCACCCGGAAAATCAAAATTTTATGCAAAAACACAAACCCCAAACTGGCGGATCAAAAAAAAAACACAAAGAAAAAAAAAGACAAAAAATCACTTTTATATGTAAACAAACAAGAAATGGCTTTTAATCTTTTTCTTTTTTTTTAAGAAAGAAGCATAGAGTGTATGAAGAAGCTTACACATTGGGTTTAACGTGGAGTTGATGAATTGTTTGACGAAAAGAGAATGCAAAATAGAGTAGTGGCAAAGGGACTGAAAATTTGTCTGGAAGATGAACAATGAACAGAACGGGATGAGTATAAAAAAGGTCCTTAGAGTTGGGCTTAATTACGGCATGTTTCTGTTGGTCTTTTTGTTGTTTTGCCTAAGTTCAGGGGCTAGGAAAGTTTTAGTCTTTTCCAATTATGCCCCTGACAAAGCAATTAATTTGAGTTTTTTCGTCGAGAATGGCATTGAGTATATAATTTTGCGTGATTGTAGAACATTTACTTTTAATATATACTATGAAACGTTTTGTATAATTTAATTATACTTTTGAACCCCCAAATATTGATAAATTTTGATTTTAATCCTTGAGATATTTTACTAAGTATTTTATATATAAAATATGTTATATTTAGATTATTTTTAGAATAATATTATTTTTAAATATAAAAAATTAACAATACATTTTTAACTTAACACACGGATAATAGAATAGTTCAAAAGTTAATAACTTGTATAATTTGTGAAACTTCACCAACAAAGGGATCAAAATTGTGCATTTCAAATAATTAAAGGTGGAATGTGAGTATATATACTTTTTTATTATTTTATCTTCTTTGATATTAATTAATATGAAATATACGTGCTTTGTGAGTGTATTATGCACATAAATTGCACGCACATAAAGATTAATATCGATAAATAATGGTGATGATAATAATGGGGTTGGAGAAACTAAAAGTCGTGCTTGGATTCCAAAATTTTAATTGAATTACTTTTTCAATTGTATTCACATCGTTCAAACACAACCTAGTTTTCTTTACTGTTAAATTAAGAATCATTATTCTTTTAGGAAAAAACAATAGAAGTTTCTCAAATTTGCTATGGAAGAATAACACACTAGAAACATTACTCATGGATAGTAATGCTTTCATAGAATTTCTCAATCGATCTTCGGACACCTAATCTGATACGGAAGCAATTGACATATAAGAGAATTGATGAAGGGGACAACTTCACATAAAATATTGTGAGAACCCCAATATCCCTCTGTAAGATGTCGTGACTCGTGATGACACTTAATCTCTAAGACTAAATAAGACTAACAAACATGCGGAAGTGAATAAAAATAATAATCTAAAATCTCAAAACTCAATAATATATATATATATAAAAAGGGAAATCTCTACATCTCAAAGTGTATACAATAGCCCAAAATCCGGCGTAATACAAGTCACAAGCTCTGTGACCATGCCAAATCATTCCTATACAACTGTGTCTAATAAGGAAGGAAAATATAAAAAGGGATAGAAAAGGACTCCGAGGTTGCGACGCGGGTTGGTGTACCTTGAAGTCTCCAAATGCAAACTCAGCTCACTAGTGTCGGGACTGATAAGATGTGCATGGATCTGCACAAAAAGATGTGTAAAAGCGTAGTATGATTACACCACAGCGACACCCAGTAAGTGCCAAGCCTAACCTCGGTAGAGTAGTGACGAGGTCAGGTCAAGACCCTATTGGAAATAATAGGAAACATGACGAAAGATATAACAATACAATGATAATAATGGAAATGAAACAAATACGGAATTTATGAAAAGTTAACTACACAGAATCAAGGCAAACAACACAACACGAAAGAAAACAAGGATTGACATGCTAAGAAAACACACAACCAAGACAAGTACAACAAATAGAAGAAGATCATCGAGGGCCATTATCGAGGTACCGTCTCGTAGTTCCAAATCATAAAAGTAACTCACTGTCTTTTTTTATATCACCGCGGGGGCCTTTACATTTAGTTTATTTTTTTTTTCGAAATAACATCTCACGTTTTAGCTCTACTAGCCACGCGTATCAAGCCCACCTTATCTCACAGCATGTGTTTCAACACTCAGACTACCACCGCATGCGTATCAATATCACAATGTATCACAATTTGCACCTCAAGTGCCCAATATCACAACTTGCCAGGAAAGCCAAACAATAACAGAATTTCACAATAAGGAGCCCACGGCTCAACCACAATATACACAAAGTCTCAACAATAACAATCGGAGAGTAACTCAATAAAATAATATTTCATAACTTACACTTTGCCTCAATAGGAATCACAGCCTTTGCAACTCAATACCAAATTCAACAACAAGATATTCCAAGAATAGCAATTTCAAGTAAAGAATTCAGCAGTCAAATAATGAATACGGAATAAAGGAAGTAAGTACTTCAACTAAATATGATAGACAATTTGCAAATAAGAGATAAGACAGTAGACATGTGAAATTAGACTAAATATGATGACTATAATATGTTAAAATAACTCAATTAAAGCATGAAAGGAAGCTACATAGCTAAAAATTGGAATTTTAATATTTAGCCCGTGTACACACTCGTCACCTTACGTACACGGCTTTCACATATCAAAATTATCACAACAATACCCAATCTTAAGGGGTAATTCCCCCACACAATGTTAGACAAGTCACTTATCTCAAACCACGCTAAATCAATCAACTAGAAGGTCTTTTCCTCGATTTTTCAACTCCAAACGACTCGAATCTAGCCAAAACAATATCATACTATAAATATAACTATATGAAGCTAATTCAACCAATAAAATTACGATCCTTGCAAAGAATTGAAAAATCGCCCTAAAAAGTCAACCCAGACCTGCATCTCGGAACCCGTCCAAAATTATAAAATTCGAACACCCATTCGATATCGAGTCCAACCCTACAAGAATTACTCAAATACGACCTCAATTCGCCTTTCAAAACTCAAAAATTTAGCCTAAGGAGTTTTTACCATTTTCCCCTAATTTTCAACTCCAAAGCACTAATTAAATGAAGAAATTATCAATAGATTCATATGGATTAATCAAAAACGAATTAGAATTCCTTACCCCAAAGATCTATCTGAAAATCCCTGAAAATTTCGCCTCAAATCGATCTCTCTAAGTCCCAAAATAAATTATGAATCAAAACCCTCGAATTATCCCCTTTTCTGCCCAATTAAATCTCACATGCGACCCAACTGCCGCATCTGCGACTCCGAACCTGCGCAATTTCTATCGCAGGTGCGGATTTCACTTAGCTCAGAAAACTCCGTTTCTGCGGACAAAATATTGCACCTGCGAGTGCGCCCCTGCGAAGGATTCTCCGCTTCTGTGATGAACGACCAAGCAACCCCTCTTTCGCATTTGTGACTAATTCTTCGTATCTGCGGACGCGCAGATACGGTCCACATCTCGCACACGCGATCCCAGCTGGGCTAAGCCATATTCGCACCTGCGACTAGATTCTCGCTTTTGCGAGTCCGCACATGCGGTCAATCCCTCCGCAAGTGCGACGATACCAGAACAACCCAGCTTCAGCAGTCTCAAAAATTCAAACTTGTTTCGAATTCAATCCGAATCACACATGGAGCCCCCGAGACCCCGTATGAATATACCAACTAGTTCAAAAATACCTAACAAACCTATTCGGGGCTAAAAATCACATCAAACAATATAAATTCTACGAGTCACAACCCAAATTCAAGCCTATAAACTTTCAAATTCCGAAACCAACATCAATTCATATCAAAACAATTCTGATTGACACCATATTTTGCACACAAGTCATAAATGCCATATACAAGCATTAAGAATGACTTACTTATTTCATAATAAGTTTGCTGGTCCAAGTCCTCGCTGCTTGAGTAACATAAGTAACCTAAAGATAGCTTTTCAAAAACCAAGACATGGTTCCATTTGCCACAACTTGGATCCAATTTTCCTCCTTTGACAAATTATCTTGATTATCCTCCTTTTGAACTAATGCTAGATTTTTTCTTTAAAGATCAACTTGAAGTAGAATTCACAATAAAATTATTTTTCCTTAATTATGAAGGTAGCATCGTATAATTCTTATATGCCTGGAATTAATCTTTCTTTGAATCAATTAAGTGGTGAAATTCCTATTGAGCTTGAAAACATAGGTGCCATACAAGTTTTAAACATTTCGTATAACAATCTCAGTAGAGCAATTCCAATTGTTTTTTTAATTTGCATGAAATTGGATGCTTAGATCTCTCCTATAATAATTTGAGTGACAGAATATGTGACGAGAAACTTGAGCTTCATTCATTGATAAACTTCAATAAACAATAATTTATTAGGTGTTATTTTCATACCTAAAGGCCAGCTCAGTACATTTGATGAGATTATCTACGATGACACTCCTTCTCTTTAAGGACCATAATTGTATATTAATTACAATAATATTTGATAGAAACATCTCTTCCAATCAAGTAGTGGAAATGAAGAAGGTGGGTTCGTAAATATGGAGATATCTACATAAACTTTTTTAGTGACTTATCCTATATCATAATTACTCTTTATTTAAGTTACTATGAGTTAATGACTTAAAACCCCCAAACTATCATATTTTTGCTTGTTTCATACTTTAAACTATACCTTATTCCCGTTACCTCCATAAACTTTTAACTTTCGAGGTTAACACCTCCTCCCCCACTCGCTTGACATATGGTAAAGTGACGTTAATACTTCCTTGGAGACACTTGTATAATTTGTGAAATTTCACAAACAAAGGGATCAAAAGCATGCATTTTAAATAATTAAAGGTGGAATGTGAGTGAAAGTGTATTTTTTATTATTTTATCTCCTTCGATTTTATTTTAATTAACATGAAATACAAGTGCAATGTGTGTGCATTTTTTGCACATAAATTGCACGTGCATAGAGACTATAGTATTGATAAATGGTGATTATAATATTGGGGTTCGAGACATTCTAATATTCCAATCGAATTACTTTTTAATTTTGAATTATATTCACGTTCTTCAGACACAACCTAACTTTCTTTACTTTTAAATTGAGAATCATTGATCTTTCGGGGAAAAAATAGTGAAAGTTTCTCAATTTTTCTATGGAAGAATAACACACTTGAAACATTTCTCATTAGTAGTAATGCTTTCATAGGATTTTCAATCGGCCTTCGTACACCCAACCTAATATGAAAGCAATTGACATGTCATATAATCGATTATGTGAGTAACTTCACACAAATATAAAATCAGTATTTTCAAACCTTAGATGTCTCGAGAGTCATATATCTTCCAGTATTTATAACAGGACAAATCTAGAAGTATTAAATTTATCAAACAATTAATTTTCAGGTGAACTACCGACATAACTTGTCATCTAATCGTCATTCGAAAATTTATATTTAAATGACAACAAATTGATGGGTGAATTACCAAAAAACCTTTCTTCTTTAAATTTGCATATACTCGATATTAACAACAATGACTTTTCTGGCATGTTATCGAAGTGGAGTGATCATATTATAGGAATGTTAGTACTTGCCATGTCTCAGAGCCAACTTCAAGTTCATATTCACATGGAATTGTACAACTTTGGTGTTTATCTCAGGTTCTTAGGCTTGTCAAAGAATCAATGCTTCGATGTGATAGACCCTAATTTTCCTCCTTAGAATGTCGCGATGGCACCTAATCTCTACGACTAGTCAAACCTAACAATAATGAAAACTGAACAGATATGAATTAACAAATTGCGGAAAATAACTGAACAATATATGTAAACCTTCTGAAAATCGAGTCTCACACTACACACACCAAAACCGTCGGAACTGAGTCATAAGCTCTACATAGTATAATAAGAGTAACTACTACATCACCGTCTAGAAGTAAATACAACAGTAAATGAGGATAAAGGAAGGTGACTCTGAAGCATGCGGATGCCGAGCAGGCATACCTTGAAATCTCCGATAAAATAGCTAGCAGGAATCTCTATCTACTGGCACGAGCAGACGTACCTGGATCTACACAAAAGGATATGTATAAGCATAGTATGCGTACACCACAACGGTACCCAGCAAGTATCAAGCCTAACCTCAGTAGAGTAGTGACGAGGCCAGGTCAAGACACCTACTAGGATATGAAATAGACAGTATAAAATAAAATACAGATATAAAATAGAAAGTAAGAAAATAACTAATATATAACAAGATGATAGCATGATCTAATACCGGAAAAATCAACAGTAGAAATAGCATGAAAGAAGCAACCGAAGTGATACAAAGATCATGTACGGACTACAACTACTAGAATGATAGCGAATGGAGCAACAAAAATATTACTTTCATGACACTTTGCAATATGAAATAACAACAAGAAACACAATGAGGTACCGCCTCGTGTATAATGAAATCAAACCGAGGTACCGCCTCGTATTCACATTTCTCAATTTCAATCACAATCCTTCCTTATGCCGCCGCGTGAGCCTTACATTTGAAAATAGGTTTTGAAAACAGTTTTTCGAAATAGCTACGCACACTTTAGCCCACCTTATGACGTCGTGTGGCTTCAGTAGTTCCCCTATAAGCAATCACGCACATAAATCCCACTTTATACCACCACATGTACATCAACCCAAGCCTTATATCGCCGCATGCGCATCACTATCATATCACAATAATAACTCGCACCACAAGTGCCCACATATCACAACTTGCCAACAACAACAATATCAATATTTTTACAACAATAGCCCATGGCTCCAACACAACGTATACGAGAATATAAACAACAATAATGGATGGAAAATTCTTAATAGGATAGAAGTTTCAACAATAACCAACATCGCCTCAGCGTATTAACAACTTCCAAAACCTCAACATTAAATAAATCAACAATGAGAAAATGACGTGTAACCACGATATTAGATAAGACTAACTCACAATAAAAGAAATAATCTTCAACAACGAGTATCAAATAACGGAAGTCAACAAATAAAGGGGCGACATGAATAATTAATTCAACAATTCTAATTAACAATGAAGAGATAACATGTGACAATAAAAGGGGACAACAAGTTCAACTAAAGCATGTGAACAATTTAGCAAGTAGGATATAGAATAATTACTAAACAAGTCAACTAAGGCATTTAAGTATAGTCTAACACAATTAAGGATGATATAACTATGAGAATCTAGAACATAATATGGCATTTCAATTAAAGCATGAAAATAGTCTAAGTAGCCTAAACCGGTCAAATACTACGTACAACTCGTGTACTTACTTGTCACCTTACGTACACGGATTTTACTTAGCATAATTAAATCAAACAATACCAATCCTAAGGGGTAGTTTCCCCACACGAAATTAGGCAAGATACTTAACCTCAATTAGGCCAATTCAACACTCAAAAATAACTTTTCCTTTAAAATCTGCCTCCACACTGCCCAAATCTAACCGAAATCAACTCAAAAA